>NC_071103.1:10237500-10537500 GCF_024256425.1 Clarias gariepinus | reverse complement strand
TATTTGTACCAAATCGATAACAAGGGGAGACAGCTAATGTGTTATACAGGTAGAGTATATATAAAGCGGTGATAATCTGTGATATCACTTTAAGGTAAAATCTCTATATTAGAGTCATCTATACCATGGGATAGAATTACATCTAGCGTATGATTAAAGCAGTGAGTTGCTCCAATTATATTTTGTTTAACCCAAAGAAATTTAGCAAATCCATAAATGCGAGTGCTAAAGCATTGTTAGCATCATCTACACAAATGTTAAAGTCTCCTACTATCAACACTCTGTCAGAGTTAATCAATAGGTCTGACAGCAGATGTCAAAACTCTTTAAGGAAATCAACATATGGCCCCGGGGGTCTGTACACGGTGGCCAGGGTAAAATATAGCAAGGGTTTATTATTTATTAACCCTTTACTGAGTGCAACATTAATGATGAGCACTTTAAATGAGTTAACCCTGGGCCTTGTTTTCTAAGTAACAGTGAGTACATTATTGTAGCTAGTTGTGACACCACCAAAATGGCAGCCACATCAACGTCTCTCTCCCGCTACACTGTTTTATCTGAAAATTAGCAATAAACATCGCTAATGACACTTATGTAAGCGAAAACTAACAATCACTGCTGTAAAGTAAAACAAATGAACCAGCACCTTACCTACCTTACCTAGATTTGCGACAGAGCAAAGTTTTTTCAGAGAGCAGAGTGTGTGTGTCTCTCGCCTTAAATTCTGTGCGCAAGTGTATTTGTGAAGGGGGCTTCACACACACACATAGCTGGCACAGTGTTAAATTATGCTCACACACACCGTATAAATTTCTTTTGTTTTACTCGTGCACACACACGTGTGCTATAAAAAACAGTACACGCGCTGTACACATGCGCTTCCAAACACAAAATAAAATGTTTTACACAAACACGGGGTCACAGTTTTATAGTAAACAGTACATACGTGCACTGATGTTGATTATACCAGTAAGAGACGAGCACTAGGACCCAGCAGGGGAGACAATTCCGCAGTGCAAAAAAGGAAAACCATTGGCTCAGTTGTGATCACGTGACGCTTGGCATCAAAACAAGAAGCGCATGCGTGAAACATGATACTAGGTGCTCGTAAACCAAGACAATGCTAGTTTTTCAAGCATTTTCTTTGCTCGTCTTGCGGAACACTTGTAAACCGTGTTACTCGTAATCCGAGGTTCCACTGCATATATATATATATATATATATATATATATATATATATATATATATATATATATATATAAAATACACCAAAAAAAAACAAAAATATAAACGCAACACCTTTGTTTCTGCTCAGATTTTTCATTAGATGGACTTAAAGATCTAAAATTCATTCCAGATACACAATATTACCATTTCTCTCAAACATTGTTCACAAATCAGTCTAAATGTGTGATAGTGAGCACTTCTGCTTTGCTGAGATAATCCATCCCACCTCACAGGTGTGCCACATCAAGATGCTGATTTGACATCATGAGTAGAGCACAGGTATACCTTATACTGTCCACAATAAAAGGCCACCCTGGAATGTGCAGTTTTGTCTCACAGCAAACCTGTCAACCTTAAGAGAAACCAGACTCTAAAGGGAACCAAGCAGGCTTTTATAGCCGAGTTTTACCTAAAAAGTTGTTCACGTTGTTGACGTTACCTACTGGTCACAGGTGGAAAATTGGGTACAAACTGTTCATGACAACATCAGTCCCAAAACCACCAGAGCAACTGCAGTCACAAACCACAGAAAAACTGTTTGTCAATGCAGTCCAAAGCAATGTTCATAGTTTTGAAGTAAAACCATCCTGACTTACCAAATGTACTACAGTATATCTTTAGGCCGCCCATTTGTGATTATCAACAGCAGGCAGGGGTCTCCACATGATGAGAACTTCAACCAGAAGCGGGGGCATCAGGAAGGATCAGCCTGGTATCTTAGGAGCGCCGCATGTAGCTCACACACAGAGGGAGAAAAAAATATAAATTAGTATGCTCACTATAATGTACTGGACAAGGCCCATGTACTAGATTTAGTGGAATCAGGGACAGCAGCAGGGACAGCCATGACAGAGTAATTAATAGGGAGAAGACTGAACATTAATTTCACCAATAGATATTGTTAGACTGTGATGCTGGACCTATATTTAATATATAGTACTGCTCAGCAACTTTACCATCAAAATCAGGCATTCCTTAAATTTAGACATCCTGCAACTGGCATGCACAACTCTCATGATACTCAGGAATAGAGCTTGAGGATATATTTATGTCTAAAGTCTGAATACTGATATGTGTATTTTCAGTATTAAGTCCTCGCAGATGATAAGTTGTCACAGATGTGAAGCAGTTCTCAGAAAGCATGGTTATATAACTAAATATTAGTTCAGAGATGCACAATAAAGATTAAACTTTAAGCATTTTTGTTTAAAAGGTAAATTTATCACTTTGTAAAGATGAGTGATGACACTGCTTTTTTTTAACAGACTAATATTTGTTTTTCTTCACTTTCTGTGCGTTTGTGTGATTTAAATTAAGTTATTATATGGATATGGAGCTTTACTCACTTTTTTCAACACACTGCTATTATTTTAAACACAACTGTATTAATGCATTATTAAAATCCAAATTGTGCTTGTTAACATTAATTAATGCACTGAGTTAACAAGGACTAACAATGAACAGCTGTATACTCATGAACTAACTTTCACAAATATGAATACATAATAATAAAATGTTTGTTTATGTTAATAAATACATTAACTAATGGAACCTTATTATACAGTGGTATAAATAGGCCCATTTTACTCAGGCTTAAATTAACATTGTTTCTACATTTTAATCTGTGCATTTATCTAACTACTTTTATTTAAAATTTAGATAAACAAATAAAAAGAAATGTATCCTGTTTTGTCCTATTATATTGCATTATAATACCCATTTTAACATTTATTGTAAGACAATAGTTGATAACTGTATATTTTTATTTGTAGAGAATGCAATGAAAGATTGTGGGTCTTGCAAAAAGCTTGTGGCCTACTTTAGCCATAGTTGGAAGCGGAGGAGGGAGCTTGCTGTTGCCCAGAAAGATCTCAACCTGCCTTAACACCAGCTTAAAATGGAACGCTCAACAAGATGGGATCTCGACAGGCTATGTTCCAGAGAATCCTTGAACTGCAAAATGCTATTGGAATGTGTTCTTACCTCTGACCGGAAAGCTAGACATCTGACACCAACCTGGCAGGATATTTAAGTCTTTGAAGTGATCAACAAGATGCTCACTCCACTGGCAGACTTCATCAATGCTCTCTCTAATTTTTATAGTAATTACTGTATTAGTATAGTGATCCACACACACTGTTCACAGCTGCAAATAATTGAAATTAGATATAGCTAACTTAACCTTACATGTAGTTTTTAAGTGCTCTGATGTTAATAAGTGTCTGTAGAATAATAAGATTTTTATATGACTTTATATGACTAGGGCACTAAAAAAGAGAGACACATTAAGCAGCTTTTTTAAAGCAACAAAGGGGAGTGAGGCAGCAGCACCATCTGATGCTTATTCTCAAAAGAATGATGTCATAGAGCTAGGCTCATATCTGCTCACAAGAAACATTGATAAGGAAGATGGTGGGTGGAACACAAAGGACAATACAATACATGTACTATATAAAGTTGGAGGTGAAGTTCTTTTGGTCAACATCAGAATATGTGGAAGGAAAGGTGAAGAAGGGAAACCTTTTGTGGTTACGAATGTGGTTTGCCAATACCCTATTATTGTTTTTGACAAAATACTACAACAAATAATTGATGACTCAGATAATTGCACTCCTCCCAACTTTGACTTTTTTTTTCCCACACCTTGCAGGGGGAGGAGTGGCATTTGGAAGAAGGAAAATAAGTTGCATGTTGTTTATAACCTTATTGATTTACAGCTCATTGATGCTAACTGTATGTTAACTAAATCCTGGAGAAATAACAAAAAAAAAATTAATTACAACAAAGTTTAATATTTGGATATTTTGTTATGTAGACATATCTATAAAAGAAAAGATTATTTCTTTCTTTTCTTTTCAGAAGCCAATATACCAGCTGTGTTCAGTTGTAGCAACATCTTTTATCACTGGCAAATTCCGAAATCTCAAAGGTTACTAAATCAAAACAGTGTAACATTTATAGCTTGCATGATTACAGTAAAAGCCTTAAAACCCGAGCGACGCGGATCCTGGCTAAAAAAAAAAAGAAGAAAACCCTCCATATATTGTATATGGGTGTAACGTCATTGAGTGTGGACAGAGGGAGACCCGAGTCAAAAAACATACTGGGTTCCCAGATGTGTCATGTACAACAAAAATTATACATATTTCAAAAATGTGTAAATTTTACTAACCACCAGAATATGAGAATGCCGTTTCGTCAACGCACAAAAATACTCACCATTTTGTAAATATAAAATGTTTAAAAAATAAAAACAGGATTTTAACAGCTCCAACAGCGCCACGATGGGGCACATTGTGCTTTGTAGCTAGAGCAGGAAGCAGGTGGAGGAAAATTTGAAGAAGTGGAGGTATGCTCTGAAAGGCAGAGGAATGAATGTGTGTGAATGAGAGGGACGCAAGTGGAACAGTGAGGCTACAGGGAGCAGAGGTAAAGAAGGTCCAGGACTTTAGGTTCTTAGAGTCAATGGTCCAGAATAATGGTGAGTGTGGAAAGGAGATGAAAAGGCGTGTGCAGGCACGTTGGAACGGGTGGGGTGGAGAAAAGTGTCAGATGTGTTGTGCGATAAAAGAGTATCAGCGAGAATGAAAGGAAAGGTGTACAGGACAGTGGTGAGACCAGTAATGCTTTACGGCTAAGAGACAGTGGCACTGAAGAAAAGACAGGAGGCAGAGCTAAAGGTAGCAGAGCTGAAGATGTTGAGGTTCTCTTTGGGAGTGACAAGGATGGATAGGATAGCGAAAAAGTTCATCAGAGGGACAACCCATATTAGATGTTTTGGAAATAAAGTCAGAGAGACCAGATTGAGGTGGTTTGGACATGTTCAGAGGAGAGATTGTGAATATATCGGTGGAAGGATGCTGAGGTTTGAACTGCCAGGCAAGAGGTCTAGAGGAAGGCCAAAGAGGAGATTTATGGATGTAGTGAGAGAGGACATGAAGTTAGTTGATGTGAGAAAAGAGGATGCAGAGGATAGGGTTAGATGGAGGCAGATAATTCACTGTGGCAACCCCTGAAAGGGAACAGCCGAAAGAAAAAGAAGAATCTGATTGAATTTTATCAGTCTCTCAGATGAGCTCTGGACTTTGATTTGACTGTTGCAATGCCTTGATTCTTTTTTACCTGTTTTGTTGTAGATTTGCTAGTCTACAATAACCTCTCAGACTGACATGCAGCAACAATTGCTTCTCTAATTGTCATTGTTAATGTCTTTTCTTCCCGTCATGTGTTTACACACACCTGAAGACTCCAGACACTCAAACTGCCAGTACATCTGCTTTTATAGAGGTGCTCACACTTCCTGATCATCCATTAATTCCTATGTTAACAGTGTCCTAACTTTGTCACACGTCCTTTGGCTTTATTTTTAATAGATAAATAATGACAGACTGTGACGTCATGTTAGTATTCATCTAAGGTTTTAATTTTCAAATTTGAAGACCTGCAAATAATATTAATTTTTTCCTGATACGGAAGTCAGTGGTGACCCAAATAGCCTGCTTTAAAAACTTTTTTCAAATTATCTTCTCTTGTGTTTGGCAGAACAAATAAATTCATACATATTTGGAACTACTCGAGAGTGAGTAAATGATGACAGAATTTTCATTTTTGGGTAACTATTCCTTTAAGCTACTCTCAGACTAAAATGCATGTTTGAGCTCTCTCAAGTAAAAATATCTTGCTCTGGCATCTTAAAATATGTTAGTGTCATTGTTCTATTTCAGTATAGGAGGGACAAAGATACCATCATTGTCACAACAGCCAGTGAAAAGCCTGGGCAAGGTTTTTGACAGCAGCCTCAGAGACTTTGCATTAGTCCAGTTAACCTGCCGGGAGCTGAATAGCTGGTTAAGAGCAACAGACCGTTCTGGCCACCCCGGCAAGTGTAAAGCGTGGATTTACCAACATGGTATACTGCCAAAAATAATCTGGCCGTTACTTGTGTATGAGGTTCCAATTTCTACGGTGGAGACCTTGGAAAGAAAGGTCAGCAGTTGCCTCTATGGAAACACCACAATGCTCCGGTTGCCTCTGAGAGGAGTTTAAAGTGACGTTTGAGGCACAAAGAGCTTGTGGGCGTGGTGACACGAGGCAGAGCAGGCTTGGGAATGTTTTCAGCACCTTCTCGGCATAGAGAGTTGAAGGGTCAGGAGGAACGCAGCAATATATATGAAGAGGTTAGAGCTGCTGTGGATGAAGGAAGGACTAGCAGAGCAGCTGGAATGAGGCAGCAGGGAGCCTGGACCAGGTGGGAGCAGGCCATGGACCGCAAGGTCACCTGGATGGAGCTCTGGCAAAGTGAGCTACACCGTATAGCATTTTTGATTCGGGCAGTGTATGACGTCCTGCCTAGTCCAGCAAACCTTTGCATGTGGGTTCATAAACACACTAATTGCTATTAAATATAAAAACAATATTTCATTTTGTGTCCATGAAATTTTAAATAGTTTTTACAGTATTTATTTCAGAATGGCCCTTTCTTTTAATATAACAAATTACTTAGTACATATTTAATATGAAACATTAGCTTTATTACATTAGTTTTGTTCATTTGCAAACTGAATTTATGAAAAGTCACAAAAGTCTATAAAAAAATATATATAGTTCACATGTGGTCAAGACTGCTCTAATCTGAGGTGATCACATTTTTTTTTGACCTAAAAGGAAAAATAAATCACTTTAAATTTTCTTCAGTACAACTTTGTTAGGTATAGATGTTACAAATTATTATTTTGCACAAAATAGAGGAGACACTAACGTGTCTTTGGATACTTCAGCTGACGTGCTATGTTGAGCTAACCCTGACATTTAGGCAAAATTAGCATAAATGTCAGTTTGGGGCAAGTAGTCTTGGTCACATGTGACAACTTGCCCCAGTACAAATAAATGCTCAAAAAATTGTGATATTGCAAGTAAGGTTTTTGAAGAAAGGAAGGAGAGGCAGGAATTAAGGAAGGAAGAAAGTAAGATGGTTCAAAATTATTAACGAAAGACAGAGCATGGCAGTACACCACCTGACATTATGTTAAAGGCAGTCAGGCAGGTAAAGATGCAGAACAAATCAATCAGAAGTACAGCAAAGGATTTTGACATAAATTACCGTACTCTAACTCTGTATTGTCAAAAGATTACCAGAGAAGAAATTGAAAGTCAGACAGCCATGCCAACAACAATGGTTGGTTATACAACACCAAGGAAGATTTTTTCCCCTGATTTGAAAAGGCAGCTTGTTGAGTATATTACTAGGTCAGCTGACATTTATTTTGGTCCGTCACCAAGTGAGGTCAGAAAGCTTGCCTACCAGTTTGCTGTGGCACACGAACTGAAGTTTGTGCCTTTGTGGGCAGAAAAAGAAAAGGCCAGCAAAGAGTGATTTACAGGCTTTTTAAAGCGGCATACAACATTGTCACTGAGAAAGACAGAAGCAACTAGCCTTGCCAGGGCAAGTAGCTTCAACACCAACTCTGCACTGCCAGGCCCCAGCACCAACTCTGTACTGCCAGGCCCCAGCACTACCTCTGCACTGCCAAGCTCCATCACCAGCTCACCCTTACCCAGCACTGCAGTTACTGACAGCGGACTACCAACTCCAGAGGACACCCGGCCATATCCAAAAGCTGGCCGCCGAAAACCATCCAGCAAAGGAAGAAAAGGACGCAAATTAGCAATTCTAACCGACACGCCAGTGAAGCAGCAACTAGGAAAAAAAAAGAATAATGCTGAATCTAGCAAAAAGCTGTTTCAAAAGAGAGGTAAGCGAGAGGGGAAAACATCTGGACCTATGAAGAACAAGGCAGCTAAAAGAAGAAAAATCATTTAAGAGTCATCATCAGATGATGAAGAGTGCTTCTGCCTTGTCTGTGTGAAGCCATTTTTAAACAGTCGTCCAAAAGAGACCTGGGTAAAATGCATAAAATGCAACAAATGGGCACCTCAGGCCAGGCAATTTATGCGTGCCAGAATTGTGACTCTGAAGTTGGGTCTGATTAATCAGAAATAGGGCATCTGTTTTGTTCAGAGGATAAACATGTTAAGTAAAGCAAGTTATTTGCAGCATTCCATTCAGTTATGATGGATTTATGTGCAAGCCAAAGAACATTTGAGTTTAAAGTTCAAACTAAAATTTTCCTTCTACTTAACGTTTCAATTAAAATGTGTATTGGATTGAAATATATATATTTTTTTCCAAATTATCTTGGCATAATTGTTCAAATTTCCATTTTGAATTTAACAATTAAAATCAATAATCACAATTAAGTATTTGTGTTATTATTTTAAGATAATCTAGTGTGACAACTTACCTGCCAATGGGGCAAATTGTCACAAGTGCACGTTCTCCATTTAACAGTCTACAACTCCGTAATGAGATAAGATATAAAAATGTAATGAACACATCATATGTCGTAATGAACACATCATATGTCGTAATGAATACATCATATGTCATCATATGACTTCCTTCTTTCATTTGGTAAAACATTTATTACGTTGTGATGTATGGTATTCAGTAAAAGTTAGTCAGTGTGAAAAGTGTGACAACTTACCTCGCTCTCCCCTAATATCAGTGAAGTGGGTAAAAAAGTGGGTGTCCCCACATGTAAACTTAGTCAGAGATGGAACATTGCTGTATAAAAAATATATTTAATTATATTTATCCAGGACACAGACAGTGATGCGGATACATTGATTCTAGAATTGCCCAGTATGTTTCACCAAGAGCCTGTGATATCCCGGAGTTAAAAAGGACTGACAGTTTAATGTTAGAAGTATAAACTATTCTATGTTTGACTCAAATTTAAATAAAAAAAAAAAAAAAAGAGTTTAATTTGATGAGTTAAGTTACTTGGAGTAAAAGACTTTTATTTTTTTTTTTGTTGATTCTGCTTGAGAAACTTTTTAAAAAAATGTTTTTGTTACATTTACAACAATATGTGATTATAATCAAATTCATTTGTTAAAACTACAAATATTGCTGTGGCTGCATGGAAGAAATGTAAGTATGATGCAACTAGTTACCATAAAATAAATAATATTCATCTGAAATGTATCTGTCCCGAATAATCTTTTGTGTGATTGTGCGTGTGTGTGTGTGTGTGTGTGTGTGTCAGTCACAGGCCAGACCCAGGACAGTTCATTCAGTGTCCAGGCATGTGCCTCACCTCTTCTCTCAGTCTCACCAGGACCTTCCCCATCCTCTCAGTCTGCCTCACCAATGTCAGCCTCAACGTCTTCCAGCGGCTATAGCAGCTCAGATGTCGACTGGGCAGATAATTTTGATATTCCATGGAAGAAGTTTCCAGAAGAACTAATCCAGTCTTTAGAAAGACGGAAAAGCCCAAGTCCTTGGATGAGGATTGTTGTTCGTTACATGGTGCAGAAATCATTACAGATAAGTAAAAGGCACACCATTGTGGTGGCCAAAAAAATATTGTCGAAATACCCTAAATCACTACAAGATGTCATTGAAGGTGATATAATTGGATCAGGGTACCACTTCTTAGTGAAACAATTTCAAAACAGAATTGAAAATGCAAAGCGTTCAACAACGCCAAAAACAAGAAAAAGAAGGATGCACGCAGAGTATCTGAAAAGCTTGTTTAAACAAAATGGTCCAAATCAGGATATGGTTAAACAACTGACAAGGTCAACGTTTTACACAGCGCAAATAGGTCAATGAAGGGACCGAAATCAAAAGCCTTTTGGCCATTTTTGTTTCATGAGCTTGGGATGGCGGTTCACTTTGAGGAGCTTCCCGGAGTCAGTCTAAAAGAGATATTCATGAGGAATGTGGACCTGAAGGGTCAAAGACTCCTACATTACCTGGAAACGGTTGCTTCTAACAAATCCAAAAGGTTCTTTCAAGCTGTAGCCAAGATTTAGCTGATGAGGGGCGAGCAGACAGGTTTAGAGGAAAATGTGGCAGAGCTGATGTTGCTTCTGTTGTCCTACTTCGACGAGAAAGAAGATGTGATGTTCTCGTATGTGGAAGACACATGCCTGGCGGGGGAGGTGCAGATGGACCAATTGCCCTTGACACCAACCATTGTTGTCTGTGGTAAGTTCTCGTCATACTCTCTCACATGCATAAACACACATGCCAAACTCTGTCTCGCGAACACGCCCACATGCATTGTCCTCTCACCTTTTTGTTGGTAATTGTATTTGTTTTTACAGGATGATCCTGCTATTCAGCAAGGAGGTGGATGCTGAGTGTGGACCGGATCATAGTACAGGACAGTATCCCATCTTTCACATCTGCATTGTGTCTGATGTTCGCCAGCTTCTACTGTTTCAATATACACTACCCAGCAGGGTTGGCATCCACACTGGAGTTCTTACAAAGGTAAACAAAGTTTTCAATCATTATTTAAAAAAAAAGGATTGGTTTTATTAATTGGCATCTAAACCTTGTGACTATTGATTTTCTATTTCATGTAATTTATCAGTGGGTGTTGATTTAATGGGTAATTAATAAATTGGTTAATTTTTTGTTTGTTAATTTTGATAATATTGGTGTTTGTAATCTGATTTTCTTTCTCTTGTTTTTCACTGTTTCTTCAGATGTTTCTTTTCGATTAATCCAGGGAAGGGTACGAAAGTGGAGAAGACATGCACATCCCGTTTACATGTAAACCCCTGAGTTCTGACCTTGATTCAGGACCTTTTTGACCATGAGTGGCGTACACAGTAAGAATACTGAACTATAGTTATTTGATGTTTGATGATCCTTTCTCAGACACATACATGCACACACTTACACATGCACAAACCCACATACACATACTGATGCACACATTCTCTCACACACATACACACACACTTATACACATACTGTCACACACGAAAGATGATAATTATTTTTTTTTTATTACTCCGTTTGCATGTTTGCGAATAATTTAATGTGTGATGCAATGTTTAATGTTAATTTTTATAGCTCTATGGCAGTGGGATGTACACACTTTCTCTCTCTCTCACACACACACATGCTCTCAGACAAACACAACACTCAACCAGCAAACACACACACATGATTTTTTATCTGTGATTGTAACATAGGCCTAGGTGGTGCTTGTTTCTTTATTCTTAACTGCAGTTAAAGTCTCTAAAATGCAGCTCATCGCTAAGGGAAGATTCAAACACAATCATCTGAGCATGAATGAAGTACCTCTGAGAATTGCAACTTGTAACCACACTTACAGTGTGCAGAAGTCAGATGTCCTAAGTGTATACTTGAGAGCCAGAGGATCTCCAGAAATGGAAGAGTGGCGGATTCTTCTCAGTGAACGACTTCAGTGCCTTTCAACCGATGTCAGCCAGGCACTGCTTCTTCTTTCTCCATCGTTTATCGCTGTGTTCAAAGACAGATCTGGACGATATGGATATTTCGATTCACATTCTACAACTGCTGAAGGTTTGCCAGATCCTACTGAAGGTGGACCTGCAGTAATGTTAACTTTCACTGACCTGAATGACTTGACCAACGCAATACTGGAGCTTTTTCAAAATCCTTCTGATCAAGCAAGCTATGAATTTATGGCTGTGTCATTTAAAATAGAGCAACAGTCTGCTAAAGAGTCTTTATCACCACCTTGTGTGTCACTGCCACAAGTCACTTCACCTCTGCGAAAACCACAAACAAATGCTGGAGCCAGAAGATCATAGAATTTATGAAAAAAAATAAGCTGAAAAGAAGAAAAGAAATGCGGAGAATTGCAATTCAAAAAGAATGTGCAGGTCCAGAAGAGACAACTCGACGCTTTGAAGATCAGAAAAAGAAGAGAAGCCAGTACTTTGCAATTTCGAATAAAGAAGATAGAGGCCAGCAAGGAAAAATATAATTAAGATTGTTTGTTCAGAAGCAAAAATAGAGAGTACCTGATCAAGAGGTACAACGCTGATTCTTTCTTTAAGACAAAGAAGAAAGAAACCATGGTCAGGAGGTACCACACAGATGTTCATTTCTAGGAAAAAATTAAGGACTACATGGCTAGTAGGTACAGATGTGGTCATTAAGAATGCACATGTTTTCCTGCAAGATGCCGCAATTTGGCGCGCGGCTTGACGCAACTTGCCGCAAGCAACATTCGGGAATTTAAATAAATGTTTTGTGCTTCACTGTATATCCGCCAGATGGCGCATACAGCGAAGAATTGTGTATAATTATTTAGCCTAAAACAATATTGTTTCCAATGCTGAAGCAAACATGAATTTTATTTTACAACAGATATTTCATAATGAACGTGTGTATATGTGCTTTATTATATTTTCATAATGATGAAATGAGATGCCCAAATTCGTGCTTTAAAAGTTTCTTATATAGTTTTTGTAATGTACATTACTATAGATAGTAGGCTATCTGATGGTGTTAACTATGCGAATGTCCTGACTCGTGAATATGCCAACATATTTTAGTTAAAAACGTAAAAATGTGTCGCTATCATCAGAAGACGTGAATGAACAATATATATTAAATAATTATTTCATCCATTATTTGACCTCGGCTGGAAATAATAGCTGGAATGTGATTGTGAATTTATGACTAAAATAAAGCAGTCATCCTGTCAGTTGTTGTGGTCAGGAGGTACCACAGATGTTCATTTCCTGAGCAGAATGAAGGACTACATAATCAGGAGGTACCACAGATGTTTATTTCCAAAAGAAAAAGAAGGACTACATGCTCAAGAGGTTCCAGACAGATGCTCTGTTCCAGAAGAAAATGAAGGACTACATGGCTAGAAGATATGCAAATGACTCAAAGTTTAGATCACGTCACATTCTACTTTGTACTCTAAAAAAAACCAAAAAAAAACAAGAGTCTTACCAATGCTGGATTCCAGATTCTTTATAAGCTACAATGTGCATTAAGGATTAAAAGAAAATATAAACCATACATTCATTCCAGCCATGATACTACAAGCCAACCTGTGTCCAGGAACTTAATGCAAACAGCCATATCTGCATTCCGTTGTCAGATTCCGAATGGTCCAACTTACATCTGTACAGTCTGTCACAAAGCTTTGTTTCCCAATCAAGTCAGGACATGCAAGAGGATGAATTATACCAAAGATGTTCAGTTTGCAGCATCTTACTTAAGCAGGACAAATATGTTCATATTTATGACGGTGCCGACACAGATTCTTGGGTCGTTCCGGAAAAGAGAAGACAGGAATAGATCTGCTACACCTGCGACAGCGGGGGCCTTCAATTGCCGCAGCTAACAAACTTCAACTGCCACCCATCCATGCAGAATTAGCTGAATTGAATGTGCTTGAACGTCAGCTTATTGCTAAAATTATACAATTCGCAAAAATGATTGCAATTACCTAAAGGACAGCAGAGATCAGTGCAAGAAGCTGTTTGTGTGCCCTCTGAAGTTGAGAAGACAGTCAACTAACTGCCAAGACCTAGTAGTGAGTCCCAACTACTACAGGTAAAGCTAAAGAGACACATCAATTTTAAAGGATACCAGCACTTCCACACTCTGAATATGCACAATGTGCTAGCAGCTTTAACAGTACTGAAAGCAGTGCATTCAGAATACAAGGACCTCATTATAAGTGACACTGCCATCTTTGAATTTCCCCCTGATGATGAGGTAGAGGAGAAACAAGATGTTGGCGTTTCTGAAGCGGATGCTCAGAATGTCAGCACAGAAGAAAAAGATGAGCTCAGACTGGCCTCACTCTTTATAAATGCATGCAGCTGCTTGACATCGGACAGGAGATCTTCGAGGGAATCTTCAGAATCGCACCTGCTCAAGGAAAAAAGCCTGTGGGATTTTTCAAAATACCCAAACTGGAAGCCATGGCATTTCCTGTACAGTTCCCTACTGGAGAGAATACAATTGATGATCCCCGAGAAGTTACATTATGTCCAAGCATGTATTTCAATGTAAGACTTTTCTGTGTGGATACTCGATTTGCAAAAGATCAAAGTTACCTTTTCCTTGCGCAGTTTGTGACTGAAACGCATCTGGCCAAAAACAATATGTCTATTCAGTTGCGAAAGGGCAAACCGATTACAAAAGACGGACGTCAAATCTCCAACAAGCTGCTTCAGGATGATCTTGAAGTTAAAAGACTGGTCCACAGCCATGATGCAACAAGGTTCATGCAACCCTTGAGAGGCACTCCATCTTATTGGGAGAAAACTTTGAGAGACCTACAGGCCATGATCAGGCAGTTAGGAACTCCTACTTTTTTTTTTTCCACAATTAGTGCAGCTAAAATGCGATGGCCTAAAGTGATAGTGGCAATCAAGGCTCAGCAAACATATTTATTTAGTGGTTTGGATAAAGGATGCGTGCGAATTTGTGGACCGCTACATAACTTGTCAGTTGCGGGCCCTAGTGATGATCCTGAGCTTTATGGAATCGTCACTGAAGTTCAACTACACATGTGGAAACACTCAAAAAAGGAAATCACATCATGCAAAAAAAGAAATGTTTTGGTATATTTGGGTTCCCAAAACTGCCTATGCCTGAGACTGTGATAACCCAACCACATCTACAGCATTCTAAGGAGGAAGAGGAAAACGGCCATGAAAACACAGGAAACAAACAAGCTGGACAGAACACGGGAAGCTTCTCGAAGAGCAATGAACAATGCCAGGCTAAAACTTAAGCCATTTTGGGATATGCTGAATGATCCCCAAGCGTCATTTAATAATTTGTTAGATTTGCTGAACAATTGTAATTTTTCTATGGATGATTACGTTAAGTACACTAAGGACATGTCCACTTCCAGCATGATTTTGCTGAAGCGTGATCCAAAGGAAGCGTGGGTGAATGGATACAATCTGGATTTGCTAAGGGCATGGAACGCAAACATGGACATTCAGTACATTCTTGACTCTTAGACCTGCATTATGTATATGTTGTCCCACATTTCTAAGCTAGAGCATGAAATGAATGATTTCCTAAAGAACGTGATCAAGAGTGTCCGTGAAACACATGTAAATCAGAAGGATGAAATGAAGCATATATCGCAGGCCTACTACAAACACAGGCAAGTAAGTGCTCAGGAATCTGTGACACGAACGTGTAGCTTACTACTGAAAAAGTGTTCAAGAAGTGTGGTGGTTATACCGATGGATGATGATGCCCTGAAGATGAGTCTGCCCATCAGTGTCTTGCAAAAAAAGATCCGGATTCAGAGGACGTTTGGATGTCAGGACTAAGTGATAAATATAGAGCAAGGCCTAAAACAGAGGAGTTTGAAAACATGTGTCTGGCAGACTTGGGTCGAAATACTGTGTCGAGTATGGTCAGCAAGCAAAAGGAAAGAATGCTAAGCGACTGCTCAACAACATGGGATATATTTAGAAGAGAACTGTTGGTAAGCTAGCAATTATCAAATATGCTCGGTTTTCAGAGAAGAAGAATCCGGAAACGTTTTACGGAAGTTTGGTGAAACTATGTGCCACACCACTTCAATGAACAGTTAAAACCTCAGAATTATCCAACATACGAGGATTTTTACAAAAATGCATTTGTGGAACTTGCAGGACACTGTTGTCTCAATTTCCCAGTACAGGCAATAGTAAAAGCAAACCAGCAGAAATATGAGAAACACAGCAAATAAGTGGATGACGCTTTCGAACAGTTGCAGCAGCAAGGCCCATGTGAGAATGCTTGGATAGCTTTTGCCCCTTAAATTGAAATGGATAGTTTGGATTGTATTGCAGAGCAAGAAGACATTAATCCAGAAGAAGTGAATGAACAAGATGTACCGGAATATCAGGTTCTTCATGAAGATGGCACTGTACCACGAATAAAGGCACCACAGATGATTGCTGAATTTGTGAAGTTGTTCAGGAGTCTGAATGAGACACAGGCAGCCACGTTCTACACTGTCCGCCAGCGTGTGTGGGGTCATAATCCGGAACAGTTTTCAGTTTTCCGCCTTATCAAGGACTAGGGAACACCCTTGATGAAGTAAGAGCAGGATTATGCAACATGGAGATTCTTTTTTATTGATGAAGTATCCATGTTTTCCAAGAAAATACGTTTGCTTACGTTAACTGGAGATTTCAACAGATCAAAGGCAGCAAAAAAAACATTTGGAGGAATCTCTTGTTTGGCCGTAGGAGACTTTTTTCAACTGCCACCGCTTGGAAAAGCCAAACCACTCTGTGTGTACGAAGAGGATGTGCTGGACTTCTGGAAGGATAACTTTAAATAGTTACGCTCACCAAGGTAATGCGTCAAAAAGAAGACCTTGCTTTTGCTAAACCTTTGAACAGACTTCACAAGCAAGAGGTTCACAAGCACAATATTGAAACTGTACAGGCACTTCACACTGACATCATTACGGTTGATGCCGAAGACTACAGGAAGGACCCAAAAATAAGACTGACGAAAAAACTTTACAAACCTGTCGGAAAAAGGGACGACTTGCTCGAAACATTTCAAGTTGCAGTGGGAGTTCGCGTAATGGTGACTAAAAATCTGGATGTGGAAGATGGCATTGTTAATGGATCTTTTGTTAAAGTTGCAAACATAGTCACCATAACAAAAGATGGAATTGCCAGGGTGCAAAGGCTTGGACTTCAGCTGGACAATCCAAATGCAGGTCAAAAACATCGCAAAAACGAACAAACTGAAGATGTTCATCTTCAGTTTACATTGAAAGATCTGAAGAAAATCTGAGGAAAGGAGTAGTTCGTCGACAATTCCCCATCAAGCAAGCCTATGCCTGCACAGCTCACAAGGTTCAAGGAATGACCATGCAGTCTGCAGTAGTGTCGCTAGGGAATGGCCTATATCGCCCTCAGCAGAACGACTACATTGAGTGGATTACATATTACAGACTTTGATGAAAAGGAGATATATGCTAATCCTGAAATAATAATCTCTTTGCAAAACATGAAAAGAGCAAAACTTGAAGGAGTCATGCCACTTCTGCGACAAGGAGGCAAACCAGTACCATACCCTTACAATCCCAACACATCGAGGACTAGCATAGGACATTAGATACCATCATGAGCTGCAACTCTTGAATATTCTTTGTTTAACGGAAACCCACCTGTCTGGCTCATGTATTTTTCCACATCTCCAATTGGAAGTCTGTCATCATCTGTGAAGACTTTAATAAAGACCCCCTTTCTCCTGGAAAAAAAGCTATAAAAGAGGTGGTTCAATTCAAGGGCTAAAACAACTGATCACAACAGCGATGACTGAAAAGGACACATTGTTGGATCAGATTTACGTCTCTTATATTGACATCTGCATCCAGTCAGGTGTATTACAGACTTACCACAGTTATCACAATCCTGTATACTGCATTTTGCACAAATGAGTTCATGAGGTTGATGATAATTTTTGTGGTTGGGGTTCTGTGTGTAGTAGGACCCACTCATAAAGCAGGTCACACTTTGGACTTAATATTATCCTTCGGATTAAGTATAAGAAACATAATTACCATTCCACAGTCTGAAGTTATATCAGATCACTGTCTTGTCTCGATTAAAGTGTCTCATAGTAATAATGTACGCACAGCACCGCGCTACCGCCTTAAACGTACATTCACATCAAATATCACACAGAGCTTTATCGATAATCTTCGAGTTAGCAACTTTGATTGGATCGCCATTTGATTCCACAGAACTCGATCAAGCGACTGAATATCTAGAGTCAACACTTCGTTATAGCTTAGATAATGTAGCTCTAGTTTAAAAAAAATGATTAGAGATAAGACACTCGCTCCTTGGTATAACAATCGCACACTCACTCTAAAACAAACCGCTCGGAAATTAGAACGCAAATGGCGTCAAACTAAATTGTTAGTTTTTCAAATAGCATGGAAGGAAAGCATCCTGAACTATAGAAGAGCTCTCAGTGCTGCTAGGTCAATGTATTTCTCCACTCTTATGGAAAATAAAAATAATCCTAGATTTTTATTTAATACCATAGCTAAATTAACTAAAAACAAGACCACTGCAGAAATCTCCACAACAACAACATACAGTAGTGAGGATTTCATGAACTTTTTCAATAACAAAATCATAAATATTAGGTAAAAAAATTCAGGCTTTGAAACCAGGCAATTAAAGTGATACAGATGATTAATTTATCACATCACATCAAAACCTAGAATACTTTACTCCCCTTGAAGCGAGAGAACTAATTTCACTCATCTCCTCTTCAAAATCGTCAACCTGTGAATTACTGTAGATCCTATACCGACACATTTTCTCAAGCAGATAGTTCCAGCAATAACAGAACCACTGTTAAAAGTAATTAACTGTTCACTCAGCAGTGGGTATGTCCCTAAATCCCTTAAATTAGCAGTTATTAAACCACTAATCAAAAAACCTGACCTTGACTCCTGTCAGCTTTCCAATTACAGGCCGATATCAAACCTCCCCTTTATCCCTAAAATTCTGGAAAAGGTAGTATCACAGCAGCTATGTTCATATTTACATAGGAATAGCATACATGAACTGTATCAGTCAGGATTTAGGCCTCATCACAGCACAGAGACAGCACTCGTTAAAATAGTAAATGACCTCCTAGTGGCCTTTGATCAGGGTTGTGTCACTATACTTGTGTTACTCGACCTCAGTGCAGCTTTTGACACTATTGATCATAGTATTCTCCTTCACAGATTAGAAAATGTAGTAGGACTTAAGGGAACGGCCCTCTTATGGCTCAGATCCCATTTGACTGATCGTTATTAGTTTGTAGATTTACAGTAGATGGTGACCATTCCTCATGTTCTCAAGTTGAGTTTGGTGTTCCACAGGGTTCTGTTTTAGGCCCACTGCTTTTTTCCCTTTACATGCTTCCTCTAGGCAACATAATTCGTAAGCATGGTATTAGTTTTCATTGTTATGCTGATGAAACAAAAGTATACGTTTCAGCAAAACCAGATAAGAAAAAACAGCTTACTAAAGTTGAGCAATGTGTGCAGGACATAAGAGATTGGATGTTAATTAATTTCTTTCTGCTTAATCCTGATAAGACAGAAGTTCTAGTCATAAGACCACAAGCAGCTAGAAGTAAGCTTTCTGATCACACTGATTTTAAATGGCCTTTCTGTTCCATCAAGTGCAACAGTAAAAGACCTCGGTGTGATTATAGATTCAAGCCTTTCATTTGAAGCACATGTAGATAATATTACCAGGATAACATTCTTTCACCTCAGAAATATTGCCAAGATAAGAAATATATTGTCACCAAATGATGCAGAAAAACTAGTTCATGCTTTTATCACGTCTAGGTTGGATTATTGTAACGCCTTACTGTCTGGTTGTTCAACTAGGTGCTTAAACAAGCTTCAATTAGTCCAGAATGCAGCAGCGAGAGTCCTCACTCGAACCAGAAGATATGAGCACATCACCCCTATCTTATCCACATTGCATTGGCTTCCTGTGAAATTTCGCATCGATTTTAAAATACTACTCTTGACGTATAACACTGGTCTCGCGCCGCAGTATCTGAGTGAACTGCTAGTGTCTTACAATCCGCCACGCCTACTTCGTTCAAAGGATGCAGGCTGCTTGTCAGTACCGCGTGTTATTAAAACTACAGCAGGGGGCAGAGCTTTTTCTTACAAAGCCCCAAAGTTATGGAATAGTCTTCCAAACAGTCTCAGTGTTTAAGTCCAGGCTAAAAACCTATTTGTTTAGCCAAGCATTTTTATAAATAGATAAGCTTTAGGTAAAGGAGCAGATCTGGGGGACTCATGGACGTAGAGTATTAGGTGAACTGGTATGTTTAGATGCTGTCTTCCCCACTCTCATTGATCACTCAGGTTTGTTGACGGTGAGGTGATTGGTTACTTTACATCTCTGAAAGCCCTCATGTCTGTGTTTCCTTCTGGCTCTCCCTTTTTTACTTATGCTCATAGTTAGTTCTGCCAGAGTCCCTACTTGCACTCTGCACTAAATTCACATTCACCTTATACATTGTTCGACTGTGACCATACCTAACTGTTATTTCTTCATCTCTTTTGCTCTCTCCTTTTCTGCTCTATCCTCTCTCTCTCTCTCTCCGTCTCTTCTTTTTCCTCTACCTATCTCTCTGTCGAGCTATACATGTCGCTCTTGAGCTGCCAGTGATCCAGACCTCCTCCGCCCGCTGGACCTGTCTAACTCATCCTGGAGTCCTGCTTCTGGTTGAATATCTCATCACATGGATGCCCCGTGTGGTCTGCCTGGAATGCGTGTGGTGACTGGGGATGGTTCCACTTTTCCATGAAGGTGGTCCTGTCCTCGACTGATGCAGCCAGCTGTTCTCTGAGGACCTGTGACTTCAGTCGCTCAATAGTTCAGGACTGGAATTTCTCACAGTCTACCTGAGCCTCCAGGAACAAACTGGACTTTAATCTTACACATCTCTTATACTGAACTTCCAGTCTCGCATATTATTATGCACATAAATCCCTGCTATCTGTTTTCACCCAGATGAGGATGGGTTCCCTGTTGAGTCTGGTTCCTCTCAAGGTTTCTTCTTATTACCTTCTCAGGGAGTTTTTCCTTGCCACTGTCGCCGTTGTCCTAGGCTTGCTCATCAGAGACAATCACATAATTTTGATTCATACACATTCACATTTCATACAAACTTAATTCTTTTGATTGTGTCAAGCTGCTTTGTGATGATGTAAATCGTTAAAAGCGCTATACAATTAAAATTTAATTGAATTGAAAGTTTAACTAAAAAAAAAAAAACTGATTTCGGTCTTATCTGGCAGTTAGAATATTGACATCTGTAATTGTTTCAGTGAATTGCATGTTAACTGTAAGAGTTTTTTAATTTTGAACAGGTTAAGCGAGATTTTACTTCCTGCATCAAACATACAGTTCATTAAAGATCAAGCATGCTTAATTTAAACTAATGTTTTTCATCAGTTTGTCAGGTTAACACTTAACTCAAACAGACTAACAGGGGAGAACCTGGCTGCATGTCTGCAAAAATCAATAAATGGGGGAACTTCCGGGTCGATGATGGAGTAAGACATGGGTTTTGTAGCTCCGCTAATTTTCATTTAAATTTTAATAAAACAAGACAACATAAAGCTTGTTAGTGCTTACGAATCCTTATTAGTGCGGCGTTCATCATCGCTTGCAATTTGAATGTGAAGAAATGCCACCAAAGAAGCCTGTAAAGAAAGATGTCGCTGAGGGAGAAAGTTCGGCCAAGACCGCGGGCGCGCTGGAAGACGAGGCCAGATCAACAGCAAACGACCCGGTACTGCTTGCAATTGAATCTCTTCGAGTGGAGTTGGGCAAGGTTAAAACTGATATTAAAGAAAGTTTGAAAGGAAAGATAGCTACGCTGGAAAAGGAAATTGATGCGAAATTTGATGCAATGCAGCTAACCATAAACGAACATCGTACAACTCTCGAACATCTTGAACAGAACGCTACGGCCTCGGCAGATGCGTTTACGAAATAACAAGCTCAAGTTAAAAGTCTGTCCGATCAGGTGTCAGAATTATCGGAGAAATGCATTGATCTGGATGGCCGCTCTAAGAGGCAAAATATAAGAATCGCGGGAATCCGAGAAGGAATGGAAAACGGTCAAGGTGCTAGAGAGTTTGTAGCTAAACTGCTCATGGAGGTGCTTGGATTGGATGAGCTGCCTGTCTTGGATCGCGCGCACGAGCTCTTCGTTCCCGGCCTGAGGACAGTGACAACTTTTTACCGACGCGAACAAAGCATGGAAATTTGCAATCGAACAGTTTGGTAAATGTGGAATAATAATTCTGAGGCATTAAGCTTCTTTTGTTAAAGTCTCTTATTTAGCAGACTTACTGTTGGACTTTGAGGAAGTCTCTGCAAAGTAAAATGCGGAGGTCAGTTTTTCTTTTCAAAAACTTTGGCATGCAGACTAAACACAGTAATTAAAAACCTGGTGCATCCAGATCAAAACGGCTTCAAACCAGATCGTAACTCTTCCTCCAATCTTAGGCGTCTTTTTAACATAATTTACTCTTCCAGAAAGAAGATCTAGCTAGATCTAGCTATTCTGTCATTGGAGTGGCCTTACGTATTTGCCGTACTGAAGAAGTTTAATCTAGGAGATAATTTCATTTCGTGGATTAAATTGTTGTACTCTAGTCCGTGTGCAAGAATTCTCGCAAATCAAACATTGTCTTGTCGTTTTGAATTACACAGGGGTACAAGACAAGGGTGTTTACCATCATCACTTTCGTTTACGTTAGCGATTAAGCCTTTACATTTAGGCATTTGGTAGACGCTCTTCTCCAGAGCGACTTACTTTTTTATCTCATTACACATCTGAGCATGAGATAAACATCTGAGCAGTTGAGGGTTAAGGGCCTTGCTTAAGGGCCCAACAGTGGCAACTTGGTGGTTGTGGGGTTTGAACCTGGGATCTTCCGAACCGTAGTCCAATGCCTTAACCACTGAGCTACCCCTGTCCCAGTCCCAGTCATTTAGCTGAGGCTATTAGAACGGATACTGGAATTAAACGTTATAAAACTAGAAGTACTGATAATAAATTAGCGTTATATGAAGATGATTTATTTTTATTTATCTCTGAGCCCAGGAGTAGCATTCCAAATATCCCTACTTTGATTAAGTATTATGGTACATTTGCCGGATATAAAATTAATTGGGAAAAGAGTGTGTTGATGCCAGTCAATATTGAAGATTCTTCTTGGATTCAGCATTTGCCCTTTAAGATTGCGTCAGAACAATTCACATACCTAGAAATTGAGCTGACAAAAAAAGTTTTCTAATTTAGTTAAAGCTAATTTTTAACCCCTCTTGTCTAAACTTAAATCCATGATCAATTTCTTGAGAACACTTCCTATGTCTCTTGTGGGTAGGGTAAACTCGATTAGGAGGATATTTCTCCCTCAATTTTTGTATTTAGTCCAGAACATCCCTGTATTTCTGCCCAAATCTTTTTTCAAAAAGCTGGACTCTATCCTGGTTCCTTTTATCTGGAACTATAAAGTCCATAGGATATCTAAACACCACCTATGTAAACCCAAAATACAGGGAGGGCTTGCTCTGCCTAATTTTCTTTAGACTTTACTCCAGTGGGGGAGAATTGGTTGATGTTGGAACAGGAGGAATGTCTCCCATATTCTATTAATGCAATACTTTTATCACCTAAAGGTATAGTTCGTTCACTCTATAATGATAATATATAATATATATAATAATAGATAATAATATAATTTTGTTCGTATTTGGAAACAGTTAAAGACATTTCAAATTCACCCAAATTTCATTTTTGCTCTCTATCTCAGCTAACTCTTCTTTTTGCCCTTCGATGTAAGATAGTGCATTTGAGTTTTGGAAAAATGTAGGGTTACGAAACATTGGGGATTTATATATAAATGTAAAATTTGCATCCTTTCAGCAGCTTTGTGTGAAATACAGTATTCCTACTAATCACTTCTTTAGGTACCTTCAAATAAGAGATTTTGTGAAGTCTAACATTTCCAATTATGTCACAGCTACACCCATGTATCTGGACACATTTCTGGAAAGATGTCTTAGAGATGGTAGTACTATCTCCTTGCTCTACAAGGGTTTAGAACAAATAAAATGTCCATCTATGGAGAACATTAAATCTGCCTGGGAAGAAGAACTTGCAGTAGAAATTCCAAGTGAAATCTGGGAACAAAGTCTTCAACAGATTCACAGATGTTCCATTAATGCAAGACATTGTCTGATTCAGTTTAAGGTGCTTCATAGTCTTCATTAATCCAAGTGTAAATTGAGTAAAATATTTCCAGAAGTGTCTCCATTATGTGACAAATGTAAGTTTTCAGATTCCTCCCTGTCTCATTGCTGTGTCTTGTGTCCCAAACTACAGTTTTTCTGGAATGGAATATTTCAAGTCTTTTCAGACACACTGGATAGTCATATTGAACCAGATCCTATATTAAATTCTTTGGAAACTCCAAATATAATTTTGAGAAGAAAAAAGAAGTTCCAACTCTTAAATTATGGGTAACAGAGTTGACGAGTACTTTACATCTTGAAAAAATAAGGGCCTGTCCACACGGAGACGCGTTTCGCTTTATATTTATAAATTTATCGTATTGGCGTTTCGTCCACACGTATCCGGCGTTTTAGGAGATTTTTTGAAACCGGGTCCCAAAGTGGATACATCTGAAAACGACACCCTTGCATCTTCGTGTGTACGGCCAATCCGTACGCAAGGTTATGCGCATGCTCAAAGTCTTCTTCTCTGTGTATAGTGTATCTCTATGGCAAAATTACAGCGCCCCATACTGGTCTGGCATATATACTACACCGTTTTCAGTGGTTTCGTGTGTACGCAGATATTTCTTGAGACGACGCCGTGTTTACGTGTTTATATCCTGAAAGATTTTGTTATTCGAATAAATTTGGGCCCCTTTTATTTCCTTTCTTCAAACTTCTGATTAATATGTTTATTATGCCTTCAGTGCCTGCTTTTACCATTGGATAGCACTTATGGTCATGTTATGTGGGAGGGATTGTATTTTTTTATTTTATAATTTTTTTTTTTGTATTTTTTATTTTAACATTATTTTTCTTATGCTCTTTTTTCCTTTGTTATGTTTAAATATTAAAATGCAAGTTTTATTTGCTTGTATTAAAAAAAAAAAGTGTAATTACAAATGACCGACTGTTAAAAATCCAAATAATAAAAATATTAAAAGAGAAAAATCAATAAATGGACGAGCACTGGAGACAATTCTAAATGATCAGAGGCAATGGAGGTCTTCTTTAAATAACCCAGAAAGATTCTTTGATACCATCTTTGTACATCAAAGTGTGTTTAATTTTTGACTTCTTGGATCTCTAAAATGTTAAAATTATAGAAATATTATTTAAAGCAATATATTGTATTTAAGATTATGTGTATTTGTTTTTTGTTGTATGTATTAGAACACTTTTGTGCTGGCAGGTAATGCCGGCTTGTACTGCTGCCTACCACTGTAATTTGTTAAAACGTTTTCATTATTTATTAAAGAACATTATGATGATCATAACAGCCTACCGCATTTAATTCTTACAATGACGCAAAAACACATCGACATCTGCTGACACAGTAGCATGTCCTGACAATGTTAAAATTTTTATGGTCATTTAGTTTTGTTCATTTTAGTTAATAAATCTACTACAAAATTAAAGAACACAAAATATAAAATGACAAAAAAAAAAACTACAATGCGTAGATTTCCTAATTACATATAATAAAATCTAAAGGCTCACTGTGTTAACGTTTTGCTTAAATTTAATCATAACATTTAATTTAATTAGAATTCTACATTTGTACCGTAATTTTAGTTCTGTGATTATGAATTTGTTTAACTACAATGTTTCACTTGCTTCTATCCGCTACTACGTGCAGCTCTAAAGGAGCTGCGGCTCATTAATCTGGGAGAGAATGAACTGATGCCCGAGGCGTCAGTCTATAGTTATATAGAGCCACTTAGCGGTAAAAGCCAGCAAACACACAAACCCAAATGTCGCCACCGTGAGGCGTGGCGGTAAAACCAGAATACCGCTTGAGTACCATCTGTACACGTCTCCCCCAGACTACAGGAGAAGGTGATCTACAATGCCTAATAAAATAACCTCAAGCTCTAGTGGCAGCATAAGTGTGATTTTGTATAACGTGGAACCAGTGATTGTGACCATTTGTTGATCCCAATTGTGGTGGTAATGACCAAGGACAGCTGGATCTTGCCTCAGCACAGTACAAATAGATGTCCAAGGACGCTGATGCATGTGGAAGTTAGGAGAGAACGGGAAACTGATTTACTCTGTAACAGACTCGTGGTCATCTTGTATAATCTGCTTCAACTTTAGGAATGCCTCACTCGGTTGTTTTGCCATTGTAAAGGGTGGCCATCTTTCCCTTCCTAACTTGGGTCCTGTCCACTGAGAGAAGTAGGGAGCGTTAACCGCATATTGGGAAAAAGGGAATCTTCACTTCGAGTTTAACCCCCGTGGCCTAAACACCATCGGATCCTCTCGAAGCTCTTCTCTCAGAGCCACCCAACTGGCCCTATTTAAGAGGAAACACCACTTTACAGCGTAAAACATAAATCGAGGTCTTAACACTGCTGAATCAGTTATTAGAGGAATTTGAAAAGGTTCTGTCCATTTAGCCAGGAGTAGCATTATTTTTGATCATCACTCACTGTGCCGGTACAACAACATGGCCTCCTTTTTCAGTTGAGGTTCAGGACTTCAAAACATGCTGTTGAGTAGCACTGACCGTGTCGGTGAGCTCTTCCCAATACTTCAACAGTGCAACAGAGATCAGATGCAAATCAATTGTGCCTGCAAGGCCATTGGTCGACCAGTTATCTCGTGTGGGCCGAGTCCAACACCCCTTTGTGAGAGATGACCGAATGCTGCATATCTGAACAGCTGGCACATATACCCATGACAATCCACTCTGATGTAGTTTGGACAATTTTAACTTTAGCATCTGGTTTTCTTGTTTAGCATGATTGTTAAAAATTATTATACTGTACATGTGACAAGGTCTGACAAATCAGAATGTGGTTTTGCACATTTTTTTTTATTTTTTTTATTAATGGCATGGTAAAATAGTTCATGTTTTTTAGGCACACGTTGAAATGTGTTTTTGGTATTTAATATACTCAGATATAAACCTCTGATTAGTATACGTATTACTGGAATATTTAACCTTGAAACCTAAACATCATTACAGCAACAGATGTTTATTAGATGTTAATTTAATTAATAGAAAAATAATAGTTTAATAATTTTAAATGCATGTACAGAATCCACGAAATATGTTCTAAGTTTTTCACTGCATTTTTTAAAAAAATGTCAGGTTTCATTAAAATATATTTTAAAAAATTCGTAAATTGTGTAAGGTGTTGCAGTTGAGAGAAGTCAATCAAAATTAAAAAAAAATGTTAAATAAAAAAAAATATTTTAGAACTTTATGCAACTGTGCATGACTATTAATAACCCTTTTTTGTGGCTGCGGTAATGTCATTTTTAGGACTTACTATGGAAATTATGTTTAAAAAAATAAAAGTAAATAAAATAATGGTAAATTATTATTTTTTATATTTTATTTAAAATACAGTAATTAAATAATGGTAAAAAGGTTTTTTTTATTTTTTTTTATTTACTATAATCAGAGCTGCCAACTTTTCAGAAAAGCTTGTAGTGAGACTTTGAAAATGACAGCATTGGTAATGCGTGTACACACACAATGCCCTATTGTGCATGCCCATCCATTTTGTCTAACACAAACCATACCCATACAGTGTTAAAGTAAAACAACATATGTATGTTACGGTATTTACTTCAGTTGGTACAACTGACATTTGAAAAATTACACAAATTTAACACTGATATAAGCAAAAACTATTTTACTATAATAATCCACTGTTCAATAAATTGATCCTACTCATCATTTCCTTTCCAAACTTTCTATGCATGTGCATTCAAAAAATAAATGTTCTTAGCGTCCGGTTCAAAAATCCATTCTTTTGGATTTACTGAGGTGTTTCATAGTTTTTGTGGTTTTATTCAACATTATATTTGATTTGACACTGTTTTTATACACCTTTAGATAACCTTTAGTTGACAACCATTATAAGTATGCTTGTCATAATCCAAAGAAGTAATGCTACTATAGTTGCCCAGACTTATTATACTTGTGTTTATGTTGCCACATGAAATGCTTGTGAAACATTTAATTAACTAACTACTTCTCTCTTGTGCAAAATAGTTTCATTACTTTGTTATACACATTTTTTTTTTACTAGCAACAACTAGCATGACTCTCAGGGTAAGGGCATTAAGCAGAAAATATTCTTTTACTTACTTGCCATCATGCAAATTATAAGTCTTTACAGCTGTAAAATAATAGCTTTGTGATTTCAAAATAGTAAGGCTATATTAAACTATTTATTTATTCTTCATTATCTTATTTAAGTAGGATAAAAGTTATTTACACTATTAAAATATAAAACCCATTGCTTTATGCAAGCAGGATTTTCTGATACTTAGGAGATTCTAAAAAGGCAAAGCAACCTGTTTTAGTTAAAGCAGAGGTTGATGTTTATGGGTAGGTAATTTAATGATAAATAATCTGGTATAATGTTAACATATTTCTTAAAAATGTTAAAATTGCCATATAGATAGAGAACTCTGGTCTAGGAGCAGATGAGTGGTTAAAACCGTAGAGGAAGCAAAGAATATATTTAAAGACAATTAAAGGGCCCTCTTGCATCAATAAAACAAGAAAGGTCTTCTTCTGCTTTGTCAAACATAACCATGCACACATCATACACACACACACACACATACACACACACACAAATGTGGCCAAGTAAGAAAAAAAGTGAAAATGCTTTAACAATATTCTTAATTTCTTTTGTTAATAATGACAAAAATAAAAACGATTTATACAATAAAATTGCTATACAACAGTTAACTTTTAGATGTTTTTTTTTTTTTGGTAATATCTATAATATTAAGTGCATTATTTTTCAAAACCTGCTGGATCTGTCAAAAAGACATCTGTAGTAATCTGGTGTTATTCACTTAATACATGTCTGATCAATTGTTACCTGAAGATCACATACAGAAATTTGGCACAAATTTTTCTTTCTAGGTTTCTTATGTCTAAAAGCTTGTGGGCATTAATTTGTTTGTACCCTTGCCAAAACCTGCTGATGGCTTCAAGTACATTGACAGCCACTGACTACTTCTTGAAGTGGGTTGAGGCCTTTCCACTGAACACCTAAACTGCAGCTAAAGTTGCAAAACAACCTTGTTTTATTATTGTCAGGGTTAACCCCTAGAGGGCACCTTGTGCCCAGAGTTTTTTTTTTTTATATGGTTTTGTTTTGGACACCTTGGTCAGGTGATGACATCTATCAGCACTCTCCTGAACCGAGGTGGCTCATTAGTTTCTTTATAAATAGTCTTGTCCTCGGTTCAGTTTTTGTCTTGCATCTGTTGTGTCAAGCTGTTGTCATTTATGCTGTTCTGGCTTTTAGTTTTTTCCATAGTTCCTGTTTTTGATTGTCTTATAGTTTTGTGTTTTCTTTATTAAAACATCTAAGTCTTAACCTCCTGCGATTATGCCTCGCCTACAATCCCACTTTCATGAAAATGATATGCCAACATGGTTGTCCAGAAAAAATACTGTCTAATCAAGCGAGAAAATTTGTTAATGAAGTAATTGCTTTTTAAAAGTAAAAGAATGAGTTGTAAGGGTTTTAAGTTGTTTTGCATACTTAAAAAAATTATATATATATATATTTATATATATATATATATATATATATATATATATATATATATATTTTAATATCAACCATACACTTTGTAAACTGCGATGTATAAGAAGTGTTTCCTTCAAAGTTTCCTTTGGACATGCCAGTAAGTTCTTCAAGAATTTTTACTTGCTTTGTCAGAATACTCATTTAAATTAAATTTTACTTTACACTTTAAATTAAATATAAAAAAAATACTGAACCTCATTTACATGTTATTTTGTCCCTTATTGTTTAAAACCGTAGCTTTCCAACATAAAGCATTCATAATTCTACCTTAAGAGTCTGCATACTCAGACTTTGTTCAGTCTAAAAACAAGAAATTAGAGGCTCGAAAACAAACTGTAGGAAAAAATGTTAAAAAGTCACAGCAGAAATATGCCAAAAAAGGTTTGGAAAAATTACCGACATGTGATATAATGTGATGGCCATCAGGTTCTAATACTGAACATAAGATAGCATAAAAAAAAAAGCATGGAGAATTGAATCAGATTTATCTGGTCCACATAATATTGAATCCATTTCTGGCAAATTGGGTACATTGTTAAACCAGGAAGAGCTACTCTCAAAACTAAACCGTACAAAAAAGCATGGACAATAAAAGATCAGAAAGATCAGAAAGTTCTGAACCTTGTCAGGCAGTGAACACAGTATCTGTTCGAACATGCGTCATGCCTTATCCACAACGAGTCCTTAGCAGGCTTTAAAGAGAGCAAATCCTGACCAGAATGACAACAGTGCAACAGCAAAACGGCCATCTGTAATTGTGTTTCTTACAAAAAATAGTCAACTGAGTATTGAAGACTCCAAACAGGTAAAAGCAGTGACCAAAGCCGTAAAGCCTGTATGTGCACTGCCAGAAAATAAAAAAATGCTGTAAAGGTGTCCTTTCAGCCTGTTGGTCACTTTTGACCTATTTTCCTATTCCATCAATTTGTTGTTTGCATACTGTAAGGTGGTTTGGCAAGTTTTACATTTGTGACCACTCCCCATTTGATGCGGACTGTTTTGCTTATTAATCCTTATTAATGTTTCGCATTTATGAAATTTAATAGCCCCTTTTTAAAAAAAAAATCTGACTTTGCTAAATGTTTCTTTAGCTGTAATAGTAGTAGTGTAGGACTATTGGGACTATGGGACTATTTGAACTGTTTGACAATTCTTCTCGCACGCTGCAAGGGACAGAGTGGCTGTCAAATGAAATAAGTGAGCCTAAAATTAGCCTACTTATGGTTTAAAGTGCAAAAGGATTGTTTAACATTTTCTGTTAACGAGTCATTAATGCATACCTACACCATCTAGTAAAAAAGCAAAAGGCAAGTAAAAATTGGTAATGTTTTTTCCAAAAAACCCTGTAAGAATTCATACTGCTGTGTTTATTTTTAAGAGAAACCGATACATCTGCGGTGTGTAGCTGTGTCAACCTCCCCAATTTCTGCCCTTTTTGGATGTCTGATAAAAAGGTATTTTAGTAATCAAAAAGTTGATGGTAATTACATAACTGAGATATCAATAATTGGCAATTAAAACTATCATCCCATAGATAAAATTTCATTTAGAGGACATCTGGCTGTGAACTTCAGAGCACACAGGATGCTTGTGGTACAGTATGTGTGATACAGGCCATATAGGTCTCCTGTATTGCTTCTTTATATCCACATATAAGCCCTATATGTACAGACAAGATATGTCTCCTATATAGCTCATAGCAGGATCTGGTCATTTTAGCTCATATCCCACTTTGGCAACTGTCATACATGATGCGCTTATATTTTCTATTATCAAGGCAATAACTAAGAACTAACTAAAAATAAAAAAGCAAAAAACTTATGTGCAAACACGTGAAATTTGTATCACATGTAATTGGCATGTTATGAAATTTAACTATAGTTATACTCATTTTAGAATTTCTGTCGCACTTCATTATCTGCTAATGACCAGAGGCAGGACAAGCCCACACGCCAATCACACGGAAATCAGTCCGGGTAATTTACATATTAGGCCACGCCCCCGGACACCGGCATGAAAAACACACACACAAAGACAGGCTTGAGTTTACACACAGATTCAGTTTTCTGCACGTTTGAAAGATGACACGCGCTACTACACATCCAAGGAAACTCTTTAGAATGTTCTGGAAAGTGGGAGGAGTTTACATTTACCTCAGAAGAAGACTATGTGGCTCTGACGACGAACGGGAGCATTTTGAAGAGAGAATAGATCCAACGGAGGACACACTGGGCAAGTTATTAAGTCTTATATAACTCTTATGATAATATTAAACTAATATTAGTAAATATTAGTCTCACTTCAGCTAGCTCTTGTCAGCTTGTGTGAGACATACATAATTTAGGTAAATCATGCTAACATGCTGCCTTACTGTATGTAGCACAAACATGATATTTCCCGGTGGCTAAGCTAATGCCTTATGGAGTTTACAGATGTTTATAAATGTTCTAATGTATTTCCCCTTGTTTTGGATAGCTTTAGATTATGGTTGCTAATATGTATTTGGCTCCATTTGGGTTAGCTTAAAACACTTTCATATCTTTATCATTAATCTGCATTTATACATAAAATCCTATTAACTATTGGGAAGCTAATCAGTATGAAACATGAAAAAGTTTTTAAAAGTTGCCAATAAATTAATATTGTGATGTGAAATTATTTTTCAGATTGAAAGGGCTCTGGGGTGTTTTGCCAGGCAGAAGCGTGGAGAGCAGCCCGCCTTGCCACCTCTGCTACTGCCATGGTGCGGAATCTGCTGCTGGCACCTTCGACTTGGAGACTTTGCTGCAACCTGAATGGTACAAAACATGTTCCTAATCTCTTTTTTTTTTTTTTTTTTTTTAAGGACAGAAGTCAGTCATGTTCTGTGGAATAAATTATGTTTGTGTGCGGGCCATCGCTTTTTTACTTGCCATTTTTGTATTTTTTTGAACCTCAAGAAAAACGTGATGTGTATATAAAAAAAACTCTTGCTTTCTCCACCTTCATTTTACCCCCCTTTAATAATAATTTTGAAATATTACTTTAAGGTGGAAAGCCAACCAGAGGGGATGGGGAGCAGCTGGTTGCATTTATTAGGCATTGGAGACTGCATAAGGTAGGGCACCCATTATTGTTACTGTATCTGCTTGGGACCTATATACTAATTCATCGCTTGCTCACTTCTTAATCTTACCTTTTCTTTAAAGCCACATTTCTGGGGTACTGCGCTATAAGGTGTGTAGTCCTCTATTTTGTAGAACATATAGTGTAGCAAATAACCTTGTGGCACTAATTGTTGTTGTCTGAAGTTTTAATAGTATAATAATAATAAATTATTATTTGTCTTATTATTTTTGTCTTTTCTAGATGCTACATGGAAGAAGTGGCCGGCAGCCACCCGAGGGCAGACAGGCACATCTATCAATTTAAAGCTCACAAAGCTGAGAAGTTCCTTAAAATATATATATTTTTTCTTCCTGTTTTTTGTTTTATTTTTGTTCTTTTTCTATTTGATTGTTCTTAAAAAAATAAAAAAAAATTAATTTCTACATTTTGGGGTTTTATTTATGTTGTCTAGCAGCTATGGATTTTAATAATTTTACTAATATCTAGGTAAAATATAGGTGCACATAGGTACATGCATGCATGTATATATAGGTACATATATGCACATATATATGTACACATATATATACATATAATATAGGAAAACGGGCAATTTTATATATGTCACATATATGCACGCATATACACTGTTAGCCCGGATTTAGTTTCTACTTAAATATTAAAGCATTATATACTAAAAAAAAAAAAAGTAAGATGATATCACTTCATAATTTTAAGTATATTCTACTAATTTGTTGGCATAGTCCAATGTACAAATAATTTGAAGTAGCTTAAATTGAAAAGTTATTTAACAGACCACACCTCTTCTTCCCAATTGTGACAACGAGCAAATGCTCAAGGTATCAGTGTGTGTGTGAGTTTTCCTTATTCCAACAGTCTATATTGCAGCCTGCTCTTACACAGACATAATACGAAGTTTCATAAAAGAGTCAAAGTTTTCTGTCGTTGTTGCGGTTGTGTAGATTCAAGCACCGCTGGCGAGGAACTGGAAGGTGAGTTTAACTCCCTCAGTTGTAAAAACTTCATTTAAACTTTCGCCATTTCGACGGACATTTTTGGACACTGGCTAATTTAGCTAACTGTGGGGGGGAGGTGTTTGGGAGCAGCGGTGGAAACAATTTTTTAACATTTACCGGTTCGTTGGCTTATTTTTATCCACAACTAATCGATATCTAATGCTAGATCACTTTCTTACGCGAGTTGCTGATCGCGTGCGGTACAAACACGATTTTAACCAGTTTCACTGCCTTTAGGCTTTGACCTGGCCGGCTGCAGGCGGTGTTTTTTCCAAGAAGGCGGCGGGAACACATGCGGCTTTACCACGCGGTTTACCACGGCCTATTGTATCTGGTAAGTTCCTTTAAGACAACATAAGCGATTATGTATCTTTAGATGTGTATGTGACACATATGGTAAATGTTGTTAATGTTTGCTCACTTGTAGGGAAAATAAAGAAATTCTTAGAGTTGAGTCTAAAGACACCGATTAAATAATGGTTTGGAAGTGCAAGTATTGTCCTTTTAGCTGTGAAAAAAGAGCACAATTGTTTAAACATTACAGGCTAAAACACGGAGGTTGTACCAGAACCGAGCCTTTTCCTTGTTTACATCAGGAATGTCTGTGCACATTTAAATCATTAAATGCACTAAAAGTTCACCTGTCCCGCATTCACACAAAAACTCCAGATCAGCAACAAAGTACAGATATACCAACTAAGTTTAGCTGTTTGTCGTGTGGATTTACAGAGTCTTGTTCAGAGAGTGACTTTTTCCACTCACCTGCATCGTGCACATCTAAAAGTAAATCATAAAGTCAGATGCCCTTATGAAGACTGTAATTTTGAAAGCAGTGTTTACGCCACCTTCAAAGCACACAAGAGTAAAGTACACAAACAACAGATCTCAAAGAGTTTTAAATCAGAAATTGTTGGTGACAATATTATAAGCCATGACAGTAATGCTTCACAAGAGCAGATGTCAGATGCTGATGATATTGAGGACACAGAAGAGTTGAATGAGGTAACTGAATGTGATCTGCACGATTTAGAAAAACAGCTTGAGCACAACTTGGCATCTTTATTACTAAAGATGCACACTGTTTTGCACATACCAGAGAGTGCAGTGCAAGATGTGATAGAGCAGCTCTGTCAAATCAATAAGCTCTCACAACCACTTGTACAACACAGAGTCAGGGGCATATTAAACAAATATTGTGCTGACATGGATGAGACTGTTATTAAAGAGATTATCAGTGCTGTGTCAGAAAATAACATAATGACACATTGTTCCAAAGATGGACCTTTAGGAACTGCCAAAAAAAGAGCAGCCTATGTGCGTAGAGAGTTTCCACTGGTAAATCCAATTGAATATGTTGTGGAGAAAGGCAAAAAAACTCTTGCATATGTTCCCATTGTTCCTATGCTACAGAAGTTGCTTAACAAAACTGATGTTTTAGACAAAGCTATGTCAGAAAAAGTACATGTCCCTCAGGAATTTAGATCATATGCTGATGGGCAATACTTTACTGAAAATCCATTTCTTGCAAAAGATGAGTTCACAATTGCTCTTGTACTTTACATTGATGACTTTGAAGTCACCAATCCTCTTGGAACATCAAAGCTTAAACACAAGATGTGTGCAGTATACTGGGTTATTGCAAACATACCTTCAAAATATCGGTCAACCCTCAGCTCTATCCAACTTGCTCTACTGTGCAATACCTCCACAGTCAAGGAGTATGGTTATGCAAAAGTTTTCCAACCTCTGATTTATGATCTAAAATTATTGGAGCAGAATGGCGTTTACCTGGAACAACTAGGTGCAAGTGTGAATGGTACAGTCTTGTATGTTGCAGCTGACAATCTTGCTGCCCACTCTCTTGCAGGTTTCCTGGAGAGTTTTACTGTCGACAAGTTCTGCAGATTCTGTTTGGCAAGCAGTAGAGACACTCAACAACAAGAGGTATGTTCTGGTTTCTTTCAACTTCGAGACAAAGAGTCCCATGACAGGCAGGTGCAGGATATCAGAGAGGACCCTGGAATGACTCGAGCTTACGGTGTGAAAGGAGCATGTCCTTTAACTGAGAATCTTGAGCACTTTCATGTGGTCAGTGGGTACCCTCCTGACATCTTGCATGATATTTTGGAAGGTATTGTTCCAGTTGAATTGTCCCTGTGCCTTACAGACCTGATAGGCAAGACTTATTTCACCCTAGATATGCTGAATCGGGCCATCAGGTGTTTTAGGTACTCATTTAGTGACGAAACAGATCGACCTCAGGTTATTGGAAAGGGATTTTCCAGTAAAGGGACCATTGGTGGAAATGGCCATGAGAACTGGTGTCTCATAAGGCTCCTTCCATTTCTCATTGGTCACTGTGTCCCTGAGGGTGACAACACTTGGGAAATTCTCATGCTGCTCAAAGATATTACTGAGCTAGCTGTAGCACCAAAGAATACAGAAGAGACACTTAACTTTCTGGACTGTAAGATAGCAGAGCACAGGCGCTTACTGCAGTCAACATTTCCAGAGTTTCGTTTAAGGCCAAAACATCACTTTGTGGAACATTATCCTCAGCTGGTAAGGAAATTTGGTCCCCTGTCTGAGGTTTGGACAATGCGGTTCGAGGGGAAGCATAAATTCTTTAAGAGAGTAATTCGCACTGCTCAGAAAATGTTGCCATGAAACTTGCTACAAAACACCAGAAGGCAGTCAGTTACCATCTCGATTGTAGCTCATTTTTCAGACCATCAGTTGAGATGTCAAAGGTTACTCCAGTTTTGCTCACAGTGTGCAGACAGCAATTGCTCAAAACTTTACAACACCAGAGTCAGTGCTTGAAGCGGCATCTGTCAGTGTAGATGGAATCAAGTATCATCCAGGCATGATACTGTCTTCTGGGTCATGCTCTGGTCTCCCCGCTTTCGTCCAGATTCACAAGATTGTTGCAGTTAATGTAGAGATTCTATTTGTTTGTCACAAATTGGCCGCATGGTACAGGAAACATTTAAGATCTTACCAACTTCATTGTGATAGTGTTACTTCTATGTGTGTGTTGAAGATGTCAGATTTAAATGATGTCCTCCCATTATCAGCATACATGGTACAAGGAGAGCTTATGGTGACACTGAGGCGATTTGTAATTTGCTAAACAGCTGTCTGTCTTTTTTTTTTTTTTTCCCCCAGAGGGCCATGGAACAGAAATTAACAATGCGGGTTATCGTCTCCGAGGGTGATATAAGAAAGATGACAGTGAACCCTCGACCATACATACTTGAAGATTTGATTAGCTGGCTCAAAGGCACTCTCCAAACAAACTACAATTTTACCTTACAGTACCAAGATCCTGAATTTAACAATAAATTATGCAACCGCACAGATTTGTCTGAGCTCCCAGATAAACCAACGGTCAAAATCATCCCTATCATTGAGCTTGTACCAGTCCCTGGTGGTTCTGAATTATGTAGTGACACAGGCAGCCAAGCAGACACCGAGATCCTGTCCATCTCTTCGGATAGAAGTTCTCAGTGGCCAGAGGTATTTGAAATTCCAAAATTTCAAGTCGATGTAGAGTATAGACTACGCCAAGGTAACCTGCAATATCTCAGGGATGCAACCTTTCTTAAAGTCACAAAAAAACCAAAGCATGACATACTTGAGAAATTGGCTGAGACCATGTATGCATTTAAAGCATACCCAACGAAGGAAGATTGAGACTGTTGCTAAGGCTTTAGTGCAAACACACCCATGCCTTAAAGAAACTGGGTCACCCTCTGGCTGGAACGGTTGGAAGTATAGCCTTAAGTTCAAAATGGGTAATTATAGAACCAAAATGCGGCAGCTGGGTCGACTTGATGTTACGGTCAATGGTGGCAAGCGAGGAAGTGACACTACAAATGGCGATCCTCCAAACACACAGATCAAGAAGCCAAAGAAAGGGGAAATAAATTTCCTGCCTGATTTTCCAGAGGGGATGAATGACCAAAACATGAAAGTAGCTCGTGAGGTTCTGGTCAATGAAATGATGAAGACAAAGCCAAAGGAATCCCTGGTTAAGAAAGAGATGGATGTGACATTTGCTTTTCGCAGAAAGGAGATTGTCAATGAGAAGCCTGCCATCAGCCAGGTGGTGCATCGTTGGCCAGCTCTTTTTACAGAAAATCAGGTTTGTGTTAAGTGTCTACATATCATGTAGTGTTGAGTGTGTCAGATTAAAACAGTGTGAATATTGAATGATGCATTGTTTGCCATGTTTCAGGTTTATTATGAATTTGGCAGAGTGGTAGGGAAAAATCTCAGAGAAAACCTTCTTGGATGCACTTGACAATTTGTCTCCAAGCCTCATGGACCTTTTCAAAAAGAAGAAAGGCCTTACTGGTCAGCTTTTGGCTGAACTTTTATGCCAGACAAAGGTAAGAAAACATAATCAACATCAGTCCAGTTTTCCTACAGTATGAAGCTTTTCCTCCTTATCCTTTTTGTTTCTTGTCTAATTTTTCTCTCCCCTCTCTTTGCTCTTCTTTATTTCTCCCTCTTCTATTCATTTTTTACACCTTTTTTTTACCTCTGCATTTTCTATTCTCATAATTTTATCTCCTATTTCCATTATTGTTTTTTCCTAATCTCTTTTTCAGTATCCTTATAAAGTGTTTTATTCAATGTCCACTATCGTCTAGACAACTGAGCCAACAGAAGTCAGATGCCTTTGTCTTCGAGGACTGCCGGTCACCTTGGGCGATGATCCTTCTGCTTTCTTTAAGACCTGCTTTGTAAGCAAATTCATTTTTTATACATGTTGCAGATGCATATGAGGGGCCGTGCAAGCACACACACATGCGCTCTCCTCTCTCACACATGCGCTCTCCTCTCTCTCTCTCTCTCTCTCTCTCACACACACACCCTTCTCCTATCCTCTCCTCTGAGAGGACTGTGTGTGTGTGTGTGTGTGTGTGTGTGTGTGTGTGTGTGTGTGTGTGTGTGAGAGAGAGAGAGAGAGGAGACTATGTGCGAGTGCCAGAATGAATTATGGCTTGCACGGCCCCTCATAAATGCATGTTTTTTGTTTTTATTTTATTTTTAATCCATAAATCCGGACTACTATGTGCTACAGATTTATTCAGTTTTCAGACTTGGAGTTTTTTTTTTAACCATAAAATTGTCTGTATGTTTAATCAGTGGCATGAAATTAACTGAAAAAAGTTGGGTTCAGTTAACATTAAATATTTTGATGTAATTGTACAGTGAAAAGGAAGCTGAACAAGCCAGGCCTCATATCTTGTATGAACAGAGTGTCTTTTACTAATATGTCAGTGTACAGTGTTTCTTCTTAGGGTATTTCTATTGTTAACATCTCGAAAATGTTCGTGCTAACTAACACACGATTGTACATTTGTTTCTCTGTAAGGACACAGCTGACAATGACTTGTACAGGCAAACTCCAGTGGGATTGCTTTGGTGAAGAGAACCTAAAGCTGAACCCATCCAAAGTGGAAATCATCTTGGAAGGGAATGTGGTGATGAATGATCTGGCCAACCTTCCTCAGGCCTTCTGTGTCCTTTTTGGACTGATATGCCCTGCACCTGGACTATCCCAGATACATGAAAAACACTTTTTGCTTTGTTCAGCAGGTAATGTTTAACCTGGGTAAAAGTGAGCTGCCACCCAAAATTCAGACTCTGAAAAACCAACTTGCAGTGTAAAGAGGTTTTGCACTATTTCTCCAGATTGGAGAAACATTGTTTGTTCTTTTAGAAAAGGGACTTGTTTGCACTGTTATGCCCTTTATGTATATCATGTTATTGGATTGGCACTGATATATCAAGTTTCATTCAGATTAACAAACCCAAAACTGAGGAAAATCAGTTTGCATTGTTAAGTGCTGTTCTAACTCATTGCACTAATACTGCAGAAACCAAGTGCCTACTTTTTTGTTGTTCTTTTTAGGAAAATGTTTCACTGTTATGCACTTTTTTTCTATTTATGTAAATGGATTGTCACTGATATGTCTTGTTTTTGATTTAGATTAACAAACCAAAAACTGAGGAAAATCAGTTTGCAGTGTTAAGTGGTGTTTTGAATTATTGCCCCTGATACCAGCTGCCTAGTTTTATGTCGTGCTTTTAGAAAAACAAACTGTTGTGTATGTTTACAATAAAGCATTTTACCCCTAACCGGGGTGTTTTCAACAAATGTTTCATCTGATTTCTTGACCTGAATAAGTATTTATAATGCACCAGATTAAAAACTGGAATAATCATTTAATGATAATAACTGAACTGAATAAGTAAGCTACAACTAGGTATTTGGTACATTATACTTAAGATATTAAGTGTATTAATTGTGCAAAGAAGTGAACTTGACAAAACATTTTGAGTTAAATGGATTTTGTATTGAGTGTAAAGTACTTAACATTTTCAGTTAAATGAACTTAGGTTTTTATTACAAATTACTTTTTTTTTTTTAAGGCAACCGGTTTCCTCAAATTTTTTAAGTAAATTCAACTTATCCGGGTTTTGAGTGTATGCACATACAGTATAGGAAAACCAGCTTGGAACAGAAGGCAAAATGGTTTACATGTCAAAACAAAATGCTTTTAACGAAGCCTACAGTAAAAACTTTATGAAGCAGCGAGGATGTGATAAGCACAGTGCAGCATAGCAAGTGCAAACCATCCCACATTAACAAGACTCAAGCAGCGGTGAAGTTCTAATTTTGAAGGTGTTTGATAGCCTATACTGGGCTGTTCTTGTTTTTTTTTGTTGTTTTTTTAGATTTGCATCAAAACGTGAATTTTGCTATTTGCAGAACTATAGCTTTAAAAGAGCAATGTTCAACTGGCAAGTGCAAGTGCTATGTCCTTGGCTAGGGTAGAGATTGCATGTGCACTGCTCAAATATCTAAGTAAATTTGGGAACACTACAGTAGTAATTTACTCAACTGTAAATATAAAGTAAAAAAAAAAATCAAAATGTACTAGACAAAGACACTCGATGCACAGAAATATCTGATCAAAAAGTGAGAATACAAACACTAACAATGCAAAAATATAAATTTCTGTTTTGGGTACATTTTAATAATTTTATCTTGCCTCCTTCAAAAGTCCAACATTTTCAAAAGTCCCACATATCCACATGCCAACACATTAAAATGTTGGTATGCAAGGTCACACAAGAAATTCAGCAGTAACTTCAAAATAAAAGGAGTGCAATTGTATATCATCCATATCATCTGGTCATGTTCCTGCCGCTTTTAAGAAGGCGAGGGTTATTCCCATCCTCAAGAAACCCTGCCCGGACCCATCAGAAGTTAACAACTATCGCCCGGTATCACTGCTCTCTTTTATTTCCAAAATTCTTGAAAGAACGGTTTATAATCAAATGTCTCTTTATCTCTCACAGAACAACCTTAATGACCCAAACCAATCTGGATTCAAAGTGGCACATTCCACAGAGACTGCCCTTCTGTCAGTCACTGAGAAGCTCCATGCTGCTAGATCTGCTAAACTTTCATCTGTCCTCATCCTCCTGGACCTGTCGGCTGCATTTGACACCGTGAACCACAAGATTCTATTATCTATTCTTACAAGCCTTGGAATTTGTGGAACAGCGTGGCAATGGTTTGCTTCTTACCTTAAAGATAGGTCATATGAGGTAACATGGAGGGGATCTACATCTGCCCCACGTAGACTCTCTACTGGTGTCCCGCAGGGCTCAGTACTTGGTCCTCTTCTGTTCTCCCTCTATACCCGGTCTCTTGGTAAGGTCATATCATCGCAAGGATTCTCATACCACTGTTATGCAGACGACACCCAACTTGTCCTCTCCTTTCCTCCCTCTGACACTCAGGTTTCCACCCGGATCTCAGCATGTCTGGCAGACATCTCATTTTGGATGGCTGCTCATCAGCTGAAGCTCAATCTCAGTAAAACCGAACTGTTGTTTATCCCTTGTGACTCATCTCCAGGTCAAGACCTTGTGATATCCATGGACAACAACCAAATCACTCCCTCAACCACCGCCCGCAATCTTGGGGTAACCGTGGACAATCATCTGTCATTTTCCCCACACATCGCTAACCTTACTCGCTCTTGTCGATTTCTTCTTTACAATATCAGAAGAATTCGCCCATTTCTTTCTTCACAGGCTACTCAGGTGCTTGTTCAGTCCCTTGTTATTTCAAGACTGGACTACTGCAACTCACTCCTGGCAGGCCTGCCTCTGTCCATGATTCGTCCTCTGCAACTGATCCAGAATGCAGCAGCACGACTCGTTTTTAACCTTCCCAAGTTCTCCCACACCACCCCACTCCTCCGCTCCCTGCACTGGCTTCCTGTAGCTGCCCGCATCAAATTCAAAACACTGATGCTTGCCTACAAAGCCAAAAATGGCCCAGCACCCACTTACCTCTCTGCGCTAATTACACCACGCACTGCACCACGTTCCCTCCGATCCTCCAGCACTGCTCGCCTCATCCCACCATCTCTCAGGGATCGAGGGCGGCATTCATCCAGGTTTTTTTCTGTTCTGGCACCTAGATGGTGGAATGAACTTCCTCTAGATGTCCGTACATCAGAGACTTTGACTATCTTTAAACGACGACTCAAGACGCATCTGTTTCTCCAGTACTTGGACTAACCCCCCTCCCCCCGAAAAAAAAAAAAAAACAAAAAAAAACAGTTGTGTTGGACTAATGGTACTTAATCATTAACCTAGTTAACCCAGTGTTAGTATGTATCCAATGTTGTAAACATTAAAGCACTTTTTGTAAGTCGCTCTGGATAAGAGCGTCTGCCAAATGCCTAAATGTAAATGTATATGACTGCAACCCTGACTTTTAATTAACCAATGACCATGTGGGCACCTCCATGTCACAGGTACTGGCTTTCCTGGTGACCAGCTGCATTTTCAATCCAAAATTTTTTTATTTATATAGCACTTTTAACAATGGCCATTGTCTCACAGCAGCATCACAAAAATGTAAGAAAATTATGGAAATGTGTATGAGCAAGTAAAATTGTGCATAGATCATAATGATCAGATTGTCCGTGATGAGCAAGAAACAGCAAGGCAAGGGCGATGGCGGCAAGGAGAAACTCCCTAAGATGACAATATTACGGAAACTTAAAAGGAACCAGACTCAAAAGGGAACCCATCTCATTTGGGTCATGATCGCAGGAATTTTATGCCGCCATACTGTGTATTAGTAGGCTGAAAATTCAATACATGTATACAGTAACAGAAAATGTTTAGATGAAGTCCAGTTCAGTAATTCGGCACTTGTGTTGCAGGTTTAAGATCCTGTTCCAAGAAATTGGATATGATAATTTTGACCCCCCAGAATCGGAGTTCCTCGAGTATGGACGGATTAGATTTTATGCACTCAGCAAATACATCCCAGACAACTTAGTAAATCTGCCTGTGTGATCAGACACTTGGTCCAGAGAAGCACTGATGCTTATTAGAGGTTTCAGATTCTACAGAAATATCAGCATCTATGAAAATTAATTAGCAGATGAAAATGAATGCCATGAACTGTATCAGTGATCCTATTCAATGGCTAGGAATCTCCAATTACAAGGTACACAGATGCCATTTAAGATATTTTAAAGTTGTTCACCATTTTGTCAGTATGAAACAGATATGTCATAGCAGCATTGAAGCACCAGATTTTATGATTATATTCTGCCAATATTTCACTTAAATAAAAAAAATCTATTACTTTCTAAATCTTGATACATGATTTTGTCCAGCCAACCGAGTACAATGAAATAGTATTCTTTAAATAATCATTAAATAAGCTTTAGATAAACACTTAAGGTTTATTCCTCTTATCATTTCAGTTTTTTTCTTGCCATTACCACCTCAGGCTCGTTTATTAAGGATGCATATTAATTAAAATTTTAAACTTTGTCAGTTTTATTCTGATTTTTTATATTAATGAATTTACTTTATTGTATGGATGCAGCAGATTGTAAAGAGCATCAGAAATATTCATGGTAATAGAGAAAAGGCAAGTGCAAAGTTATTTTTATATAAAAGGAGTTATTTCTACTCTCTTCCTCATGCTCACCTTCTCATTCTCTCTTTATGTCTCTCTCGCTCAGTCTCTTTCCCTCTCTACTCTACCTCGAGTCAACACCTTCTGGTTCGTCCCGAAGACATTTACAATGGTTTATGTTCTTTGTAGTAACAGATGTCGATAATATAGGCGTTGGTCAAACATATAAAAACTCTATCTTTTGCTCTTAATAAACAGAGACATTTCTGACAGAAAGTGTTTGTGTGTGAGACAAGTCTCTCATGGAGCCAGAAAAGCTTATTAAAGCACAGAGGACAGACTGGACAACTTGCTTATTCAACTACGCAACTTTAAAACTTTACAGTGAAAAAGAGAATAGGTGAGAACAATATGAGGGAGAGGAACAACCTAAACTTATAAAGATGTCTGCTTGACCTGGTATCCTGTGTTAGTCCACCAAGAATGTGATATCCAAAATATCAAAACCATGGCCTTACAACATATTTAATATCAACTTTATTTAATTTATTACATGCTTTCTTCTTAAATTATTTTGTACAAATAATGTAATATTATGAAAACAAATACACTGCTCAAAAAAAGATAACACTTAAACCACACAATGTAACTCCAAGTCAATCACAATTTTGTGAAATGAAACTGCCCACTTAGGAAGCAACACTGATTCACAATCAATTTCACATGATGTTGTGCAAATGGAAAAGACAAGAGGTGATCACAGACTACTTCTCAGTTCCTATGCTTTTTGGCTGATGTTTTGGTCACTTTTGAATGCTGGCAGTGCTTTTACTCTAGTAATAGCATGAGATGGAGTCTACCGCAACACTGTGCAGGACGTTTGGCATTTGCCAGAAAAAAACAAGATTGGCAAATTCACCACTGGCACCCTGTGCTCTTTATAGATGAAGAATAGTGTTTTGCTATGTGAGACCATATGCTGCTGCAGATGGCCCTGGGTTCCTCCCAATGCAAGACAATGCTTGACCTCATGTGGCTAAAGTGTGTCAGCAGTTCCTGCAAGACAAAGGCATTGATGCTATGGCCTGAATTTCTTTGAGCACATCTGGGACATGTCTCGCTCCATCCACCAACTCGACGTTGCACCACAGACTGTCCAGGAGTTAGCAAATGCTTTAGTCCAAGTGTGGAAGAAGATCCGCCACCTCATCAGCAGCATGCCCAGGCGTTGTAGGGAGGTAATACAGGCATATGAAGGCCACACACACTACTAAGCCTTCTTTTGACTTGTTTTAAGGACATTACATTAAAGTTGGATCAGCCTGTAGTGCGTTTTTCCACTTGAATTTTAAATGTGTCTCCAAATCCAGACCTCCATAGGTTAATAAATTTGATTTCCATTGATATTTGTGTGATTTTGTTGTCACTATGTAAAGAACAAAGTATTTAATAAGAATATTTAATTCATTCAGATCTAGGATGTGTATTTTGCAAACCAATAATTACCATTAAAGAAAATCAACAAGATTAAGTGTAATGTTCTAATAGAGTGTTAATTGAATTCATGCTAAACTTACTGTGTTTCTGAGCTTGCCACTGAGTGGGAGAGGGGTGCCCAATTAAGCACCTGCAAACCACTTAATAATGCCTCCAAAATAATAGAAATTCCCACTTTATTATATATTTAAATGAGACAAAAAAAAAAAAAAAAATCAATAAAGAGAGAAAAAAAATCTAATAAGGAATAAAAAACGGTGACGTGGTTGAAGTTGAGCGCAGGAGGGCAGCATCTCGTTAATGAGGCTGTGAGGACGGAATTTAGCAGTTTATTTAGTTTCAACTACTTAAGCGGGTTTAAATATATACAGTACTGTGCAAAAGTTTAAGGCAGGTGTAGAAAAAAAAAAGAATGCTTTTAGAAGTATAAATTATTGTTTATTTTTTTCAATTTACAAAAATGTAAATGGTGTTACTACCTTTTGCCTTCAAACCAACATTAATTCTTATAGGTACACTGCACAAAGTCAGGGATTTTGTAGGATTGTACTCAACCAATCGGTCAACCAATTATACCAAACAGGTGCTAATGATCATCAATGTCACATGTAGGTTGAAACCCAGTCATGAACTGAAACAGCTTTGTGTAGGAGCCGTAAAAGTGGTTGAGGAACAGCCAAACTCTGCTACCAATGTGAGGTTGTGAAAGACAGTTTCATGTCATGGCAAAATTGACCACAGGAGCAAGACACAAAGTAGTTATACTGCATCAACAAGGTCTCTCCCAGACAAAGATTTCAAAGCAGACCTTGTTTCTTGAAAAAGCACAAAAAAAACGGGCAACGTTGAGGATTAAAGACGCAGTGGTCGGCCAAAGTGCAAACTTAGTGCAGCAGATGAAAGACACATCAAGCTTATGACCCTTCAACATAAAATTTAACTGGCTCTTCTGCACTTTGCATTTTTTAATGATACACAAGCAGGGCTTGATTTTTAAATCCCTGCTTGCATTAGCACAAAACAATAGCATGAGTCGGTCTTTCATGGGCTTGTGACCCAGCAATGCATTTTCTTCTGCTGTAACGTAGGTCCTCTTTGGCATTTTGTTTCAAAACAGCCCTGTCTCGTCGCAATTAAAAACTTGCTGCGGCAGGTAACACTCAGAAAACATGAGTTTATGGAACTCGGAAACAAACGGGTTATCTGAATTAGCATCTGAACTCAGAGCCTCTTGAAGTTATCAAACGACCTTAAAGCCTTGTACATTTTCTGTCAACATACCTGGCAGTTTGCTTATGAGGTCAGGGTACAAGTTCTTTGCCTTTTCGCAGATAAGTTGCTCAGTCACACTATCACCAGCAAGCTGCTTCTTGTTTATCCACAAGAGAAGCAACTTTTCTGCTGCTTTGATCTCGACGTGTACCTTGCTCGCCTTTCTTAATGATTTCTATTTTAACTTTCAGCGGCAGCCAGTATTGCAGTACACTAAAGTGCAGTAAAGACACAAATAAATAAAACACCTTAAAATTAAATAAATGCTTTACGTAAACCGTATACACACGCTTGGATGTTTACAACTCAATTGCACACAATTCTGCAGGGTGAGAAAGTAAATAACCATTGGTTTAGTTGTGATGACGTGTGCTCGATGTCAAAACAAGGAAGCGCATGCTTCAACAGTCGTAAACCGTGTTATTCGTAATCTACTGTACTCATTTTATTTATTGTGTTCAGTGTACTTGAAAAAATTTAAATATTGTGAAGTTATTTATTTTCTTGTATAATTAAAAAAGTGAAATTCATATTCTAGATGCATAACACGTAAAGTGAAATTTTAAACCTTTTTTAATTATGATGAATAAAGCTTACAGTGCATGTAAAATAAAAAGGGAAAAGGAGATGGATCAACTTGCCAAATTCATGGGACATGATATCCGTGTTCACCGTGAATATTACCGGCTAACAGAAGACGCTTCAGCTTGCAAAGATAAGCAATTGCAAAACTAAAAAACTGCAAACTGCTCATGGCAATTGAACTGAGAACTTAGGTCTATAAAGGCAAATATCTTGAGACTGATGGAGGTTTAGAAAGTGAGTATAAAATAGATTTTCTCTATTATACTATTTAATATCAAAGAAAGGAGGATTTTATGCTGCGCTTAGTGTTTTGCTATGTGAAAAGTAAAATATTAACAAAATGTGCGTGTTATATTAAAACAGTTGCCTTGTCTACAAAAGTTAGAGTTGAACAGGAGTCTAAGGTCAGCGAAAGTGATGCTGAGAACTTGACTGACAAGCCTTTGGAACCAGATGGTATGAAGTTGTCAGGGCTGTTCTCTTTATTATATCTTCTTTCTTGTTAAAAATTATAAAAAAGGTACATCAACATCTCGTTTTGTCCGATCAACAGGCCAAAACCTAAATATAGTTTACTGTGATATTAAACAGTTACATGACAGCCAGACATGACTACATTGGCCAGATAAGAAAATGTTACAGAATATTAAAAAGCTGTTGCGGATCCTCGTTAATTTAACACAGTGAAAATCCATTTCTGCTGCGTACAATAAGTCCCTAGCGAGACCAACAACCATGCCTAGTAATGACAGAATCGGCACTGTGACCTAGCATCTACACTGCTATTATGTTAGCATAATTTTAATGCTAAAATATGCTCCCTAGAGAAATCAGATATTTTGACTCTGAGAACATCAACTCTACAACCATCCTCCTAAATAAAAATAAAAAATAAAAAAAAAAGAGGTCTGAGAGGATGTTAGAGTCAGCTCAAGATACAGATGTTATGAATAACTTTAATTGTAGAAGTACCATTGTACAAGATGGGGCATAAAAATCTCCCACAATCTAAAGAAGCACTCGGGTAGTAAAGAGATCGGGAAAGGTCACATTTGGTAGGTTAGGCTATCGATTTTCAGTACCCATCATGAGTTGGACCGGAATATCTAGGCTTTGTTGTTTATCATATCATAAGAACAATTGTTCTGTAATAGCAACGCGTGAGCTAGGTCTGCCAGATGATTGTCTTTTCAGTGAATCTGATCTGATACAGATGCCTTTCCTCCTAGAATGAAGCGTGTATGGAATGCTCTCTGTGTTGCCATCACAGATAGCAACAGGTTATTCACAGGTTATTTTTGGTAAGGCAGTAATGCAGCCAGCAGCACGTAATCTTCCATAGCGCTAATTACAGCAGCTTTGAATTAACAATTTAAAGCATAACTTTGATCATTATCTAAATTAATTTGTGATTTCAGCTATAGACCTACAACTTCCTGAACAAAAGAAATGCCATTCACAGAGTTTGGAGTTCGGCAGAAAAAGCAGCAATGTAAAAAGTTCCGGGTAAAGAGTTGTGCCTCAAAGCACTTTAAGCAGAACCTGTGCTTGGTAGTCGCAACTGAAAGGATGTGAAGAATCAAGTATATAATTCCATTGTATTTTAAAAAAAGAAACAGGTTTTACTTAAAGTTTTATGTTTTGAAGATTGAAATGTACTGTATTTAACCAAATGGATTGGGTAAATGCCTGAGTTTTTTTGTGTACTAGACTGTGTTGCCACTGCATTGTTGCGTTAAAAATTGCTGACAAAATATATGCAGTTTGGTTTTGTAATACCAGAATAAAGTAGTTCTGGAACAAATCTCTTATTTTTAATCAAGCATTTTATTTAGACATTTGGCAGGCCCTTTTATCCAATGTGATTTACAAGTAGGGAGCACAAATAAAAAGGATAACTTGGAGTTCACTGTCTTGCCCAAGGACACTGACACAGTTACTACATATAAATAAAACAATTAAACTGGTACTCTAACTTCTTCAAAATATTAAAATTGTTTAAGATGTACTGTAGTAATACATTAAAGTTGGTTTGGGATAAAATATATATATATATATATATTTATTAAAAAAAGGGGGAGGCATGGATAAAGGACTGCTAAAATCTGGAAGTTCAATGTTTGTTTGGGTACTCGTATGTAGTGCTTTTCTTTGCTGACTGGTAGTCTTTTTAAGAGTATGGTCTATGGCACATTTCATGCCACAACCAATTGTGGCAGGATGAGTGAAACACTTCCTACTGCCATTTGATTGGTTGGCTGCTTAGTGTTTGTCCAATCATTGGGGAGGGGAGGCCTATATAAAGTGGTTAGTAAAGTAGGTTGGGTCATGAGTCCCGCCCCTTTTCTTTTGTGTCTGGATGTGCTAGTAGCTTTAACGATACTGAAAGCAGTGCATTCACAATACAAGAATATCTTAATACGTAAGTAACACCTACACCATTAAATTTCCCCTTGATGATGAGGTAAACAATGGAAAGGAGAAACAAAAAGTTGGTGTTTCTGAAGAGGATGATTAGAATGTCGGCAGAGGAGAAAGATGAGCTTAGGCCTGGCCTCCCTCTTGACACATGCATGCAGCCGCTTGACATCGGACAAGAGGCCTTATCTTACAGCGCAGGAATCTTCAGCATTGCACCTGCTTAAGGAAAACGCCAGTGTTTTTTTTTTTTTCTAAAATACCTAAACTGGAAGCCAGAGCATTCCCTGCACAGGTTCCTACTGGATATAAATATAATTGATGAACCCGGACAAGTTACCTTATCCCCAAGCATGTATTTCAATGCAAGGCTGTTCTGCGTGGATACTCGGCAAAAGACCAGAAATAGCTTTTCTTTGCACAGTTTGTGACTAAAATGCATTTGGCTAGAAACAGTTATGTATCCAGTTGCAAAAGGGCAAACCCGTAACAAACGATGGATGTAGAATCTCCAACAAGTTTCTTCAGGATGATCTTGAGGTAAACAGACTATTGCGTCATGGCTGTGGACCAATGTTCATGCAACCCTTGAGAGGCACTTCATCTTATTTGGAAAAAACACAGATCTACAGGCCATGATTAGGCAGTTAGGAACTCCTATTTTATTTTTTTTGCACATTTAGTGCACATAATGTGATGGCCTGAAGTGATAGTGGCAATCAAGGCTCAGCTTGACTGAATAACAAAATGTGAAATCCTACAACGTAACCCTGTTACTGTCATGCGGATGTTTGAGAAACGAGTGGATGCATTACTGACTTGCCTGGTTTTTTCACCTGCTCAACCCATTGGTAAAGTCAAGATTTACTTTTATTGAGTTGAGTTTCAAGCCAGAGTGTCCACATATTTATTTGGTGGTTTGGGATGCGCCCAAATTCGAAAGTAATTCTGGCCTAATTCCATTGAGAGGTTTGTGGACTCTGATTCTGAGCTTCATGAAATTGTCAATGAAGTTCAACCTTCAACAGCAGAAAACACTTAAAATCAAGCAAAAAAGGAAATGTTTTGTGTTACATAGTGCAAGTCGGAGAGACGCCCTACAAGATGTAATAATATTTATAAGAGCCCTAATGCAGGGCTTCAGAGGGGGTTAACGAAATAAGCGTTTGTGGGAGTGCATATTACACTTACAGGAAGACGTTCCCATTTGAAGATGGTGTGGGATTATTAATTAAAAATAAAAGAAAACTGAAAACAAAAAATTAACAGAGCTCTGTTGTCTTCGCGAGAATGGACGGGGCGCTAGAAACTAAAAATAAAAACTTGTATCCTCTCATGGCCTATGCTTTTACCGAGGATTTATGGTAGAGGGTTTGGGTTTTATACTTGACCGGAGAGTACATGCTTGAGGGATAGCGTGCCACTCACTAGGGATGCACCGAATGTTCTACAACCGAAATTAATAATAAGTAAAAAGGCAGAATAAATTTTGCAGAACAATGACGTTTTTAATGGCGCGATCAAATAGTAACCTGCGTAGAGTGAGAGGCGCGTGCTTTATGCAGCAAACATGTCAGCAGTGTGGAAGCACTTTAAAGTGTCAGAGAAAGAGGCAAAAACTGCCGTTTGCAAACACTGGACAATTCAGCAGAAAAGAGGGAGTGCATCTGCAAAAACGTACAGCACTTCAAGTTTAATTTATCACTTAAAATCAAGACACCCCAAACATCATGCAGAGTACGAGAAAGACACGGCAGCGGCTACGGCAACGGCAACAGCAGCAGCGAATCCACATTTTTTGCATTATTCAATGCACATTTGTTGTTGTAGACATTCTTTCAGCAGTCAGTTATAGGCCTAACATAGGCTATTCAAGAAGGGGGGCTTCAAAGATGGCCAAATAAAAATATTTTTTTATTTTACTAATTTATTTATTTTAAGGTATATTGTGCTTTGTTTGTATAATATCTGCTGGGATGTAAAAAAAAAAAAAAAAATTATTAAGTAAATATTTTGAAATTGTATTTTTGTTATTTGATTTATTTCTCTGAAAAGCAACACAAAATAGTAAAAAGCAAATTTTTACTATTTAATAAATAATTACTATAAATTGGCAAAATAAATGAAAAAAAAATGCGAAACACCGTGTTCAGTATTCGGCTTCGGCCAAGAATTTCATTTCGGTGCATCCTTACCACTCACGCTTGCTCTCTCTCTCTCTCGTCAGCATCTAAGGAAGACAGAGGCTAGATCTTTGCCTTTCTCTTTTGAGCTCGCTTTGTCCTTTACTTTTCTTTGTCTCTGATACCTTACCGGTGCTACCTAAAGAATTGAACGAAAGTGGGGCAGTATCAGGACCCTTAAATAGACGCACTGCCAGGTGCGGCACGTTCAGGCTGATTGCCTTGCGGCGGCATTGCCTGGCAACCGTGTATCTAAATGGCCACGCCTCTACCTGTTCAAATCTTTGCGGGGTAGCAGTTCTGCCCCTTGTAAGACCCGCATCGTTACAGTTTTGTGTAGATATGGGTTTCCAAAACTCTGAGACTATGATAAATACAGCGTAAGAAAACAGAGTGTGATGCGTGCGTGTAGAGCAGGGGGGAATTGGGGGAATGTGCCTTTTATCTCCGCAGCAAGGACAGCCGCGAGGTCACTGCTGGAGCTCCCGCGGCTCTGCAGCTCTCGAATGGAGCCGAATTTCGTGACCTTGCCGCCGAGGAGAAAAAGGCCGCTCGGAGGTACATGTCTCAGCCCCCTTTCCAAGCTGTGAAAAGCCATCCAGCCGCCGGACAAAACAGAGGACTCCCGTCTGAGGCCGCACCCACAGGAGAACTGGGAGTCTTGCTGACCAAATGTCATTTGGCTCCAAATGAAGCTAGTCCTCCTGGATACAGCTACATACACCAGCCTCGGTTAACTGGTAGAGGAGGAGGCGTCGCAGTTATTCACAATGATAATTTGACTATTTTACAAAAACACGGACACAAATTTAATTCATTTGAAATTCTTTATAGTAACATAAGTGTATTTAACTATATTAAGTCAGCTCAGTCGATCCCGCTAATTGTCATTTACAGACCTCCAGGGCCGTACTCGGAATTTCTTAGTGAATTTGCAGATTTCCTCTCAAACCTAGTTGTTTCTGTAGACAAAATGTTAATTGCTGGAGATTTTAATATTCATTTAGAAAACCCAGAAGACCCTCTGAGAACTGCATTTATGTCTATACTGGACTCGGTAGGAGTAAATCAGTGTGTAGTAGGACCCACTCATAAAGCAGGTCACACTTTAGATTTAATAATATTATTTGGATTAAGTATAAGAAATTTATTCACAATACCACTATCTGAAGTTATCTCAGATCACTATCTTGTCTCAATTCAATTGTGTCACAATAATAATGTACACACAGCGCCGCGCTACCGTATGAAACGTACATTCACATCAACTACCAAACAGAGTTTTATCAGTAATCTCCCAGAGTTCCCAAATTCGATTAGATCACCGTCTGACCCCACAGAACTCGATCAGGCGACTGAATATTTAGAGTCGACATTTCGCTATACCCTAGATAATGTAGCTCCAGTCAAAAGAAAAATTATTAGAGATAAAAAACTTGCTCCCTCGTATAACGATCACACGCGCACTCTAAAACAGACCGCTCGGAAATTAGAACGTAAATGGCGTCAAACTAAATTACTAGTATTTCAAATAGCATGGAAGGAGAGCATCCTGAACTATAGAAAAGCTCTTAGTGTAGCTAGATCAACATATCTCTCCACTCTTATAGAAGAAAATAAAAATAATCCTAGATTCTTATTTAATGCTGTAGCCAAATTAACCAGAAATAAGACCACTGCAGAAATCTCCACAACAACATCATGCAATAGTGAGGACTTCATGAACTTTTTTTAATAATAAAATTGTAAATATTAGGCATAAAATTGAGGTTTTGAAACCGAACAATGTAATTGATGCAGATGTTAATCTAGCCATGTCAGATCAGAACCTAGAATACTTTACTCCCCTTGAAGAGAATGAACTAATTTCACTCATCTCTTCTTCAAATTTATCAACCTGTATATTAGATCCTGTACCGACACATTTTCTTAAACAGTGTTGGGAACTTTTTCAGAGACCAGGAGACGTTGGGATATCATTCAAGCAGAAGTTACTCTTTATTGAGAACTCGCCGAGCGTCGCTGTAGTCATCCAAGTCTGACCGAAAAACTTAGCTCGGAAGAGTTTATACTTTACAAGAGGGAGGGATACAAAGAGGTGGAGACAATCTAAACAAAGCATAGTCTAGTACAGGAGTCAGCCTGGTAACGGAAGTTCCCCAGCCCTGATCTCATCAGCATAACAGTGGCTTTCAAATGCATAGGTGCTAATCTAATCAGCCTGACAGTATCCCCCAAACCCTTACATTCTCATAGAGACAAAAGGCATAGCCTGGCCTTGAGATTAGCATTCACATTGACTTTGGGACCCTACCCAGTGGTCAGGAAGTACATAAAGACAAAAGGTTAATGTCTCTGACACCTGGGGTACAAGACTTGATCTTCTTAGAATGTCACCAACTTTACCTTAAAATGTAAAACCCAATGTACATAACTTGTTCAGTTTATATACTATTACGTTGGAAGCTAGATTTAACATTTTATAAATTTGTAATCCTACAACAGATAGTACCAGCAATAATAGAACCCCTGTTGAGAATAATTAATTCTTCACTCAGCATTGGATATGTTCCAAAATCTTTTAAATTAGCAGTTATCAAACCAATAATTAAGAAACCTGAGCTCGACCTCTGTCAGCTGTCCAGTTACAGACCAATATCAAACCTTCCCTTTATCTCTAAGATCCTGGAAAAGATAGTAGCGGAGCAGCTATGTTCATATATACATAGAAATGGCATACATGAACTGTATCAGTCAGGATTTAGGCCTCATCACAGTACAGAGACAGCGCTCGTTAAAGTAGTAAATGACATTCTATTGGCCTCTGATCAGGGTTGTGTAACTATGCTTGTATTACTTGACCTCAGTGCAGCTTTTGACACTGTTGATCACGCTATTCTTCTTCACAGATTAGAAAATGTAGTGGGAATTAAGGGTACAGCCCTCTCCTGGCTCAGATCCTATCTGACCCATCGTTATCAGTATGTAGACTTAAATGCTGATTATTCTGCATGTTCTCTAGTGGAGTTTGGTGCTCCGCAGGGTTCAGTTTTAGGTCCACTGCTTTTTTCCCTTTACATGCTTCCTCTGGGCAACATAATCCATAAGCATGGTATTAGTTTTCATTGTTATGCTGACGATACACAGTTATATGTCTTAGCAAAACCTGATGAGAAAAAACAGCTTACTAAAATTGAGCAATGTGTGCAGGACATAAGAAATTGGATGCTAATTAACTTCCTTCTGCTAAATCCGGATAAGACAGAAGTTCTAGTCATAGGACCGCATACAGCTAGGAGTAAAATTTTAGATCACACCGTAACTTTAGATGGCCTTTCTGTTCCATCAAATGCAACAGTGAAAGACCTTGGTGTGATTATTAATTCCAGCCTTTCATTTGAAGCACATGTAGATAATATTACCAGGATAGCATTCTTTCACCTCAGAAATATTGCCAGAATAAGAAATTTGTCGCTAAACGACGCAGAAAAACTAGTTCATGCTTTTATCACCTCTAGGTTGGACTATTGTAATGCCTTACTGTCTGGTTGTTCAGCTAGATGCATAAATAAGCTTCAGCTAGTCCAGAATGCAGCAGCGAGAGTCCTCACCAGAACCAGAAGATATGAGCACATCACCCCTATTTTATCTTCACTCCATTGGCTCCCTGTAAAATTTCGCATTGATTTTAAAATACTACTCTTGACATATAAAGCATTAAATGGTCTCGCGCCGCAGTACCTGAGCGAAATGCTAGTGTCTTACGATCCGCCACGCCTACTTCGATCAAAGGATGCAGGCTGCTTGTCAGTACCGCGTATTATGAAAAATACAGCTGGGGGCAGAGCTTTTTCTTATAAAGCCCCAAAGTTATGGAATAGTCTTCCAAATAGTGTTCGGGACTCAGACACAGTCTCAGTGTTTAAGTCCAGGCTAAAAACCTATTTATTTAGCCAAGCATTTTTATAAATAGATTTGCCATAGATAAAGGAGCAGATCTGGGGGACTCATGGACGTAGAGTATTATGGTGAACTGGTATGTTTGGATGCTGTCTTCCTCACTCTCATTGATCACTCAGGTTTGCTGACGGTGAGGTGATTGTTTGCTTTACATGTCAGGAAGCCCTCATGTTTGTGTTTCCTTCTGGCTCTCCCTTTTAGTTATGCTGTCATAGTTAGTCCTGCCGGAGTCTCTGCTTGCACTCTACAGTTAATATACATTCACATTATACATTGTGTGACTGTGACCATACCTAACTGCCATCTCTCCTCTTCTTCTCTTTCCCCCCCTCTTTCTTTTTCCTCTCTCCTCCTGTCCCCCCCTTTCACTCTTTCTCTCTCTCTCTGTCGAGCTACACATGTCGTTCCTGAGCTGCCAGTGATCCAGACTCCCTCTGCCCTCCGGACCTGTCTGACCCATCCTGGTGCCCCGCTTCTGGCTGAAGATCTCGTCACATGGATGCCCCGTGTGTCTCTCTGGGATGCGTCTGGTGTCTGGGAATGATTCTCTCTACCTAGAAAATGGTTCTGGCCTTGACTGGTGTTGGCAAATGTTTCTTTGGGGACTTGACAGTTCGATAGTTCATGACTGGAACTTCTTACAAGTCTACCTGGGTCTTCAATAACTACCTGGACTCCATATTAACATCAATTAACATCAGCTATTATAGCTGAACTGCCTCCCACCCTACACACTGTATAAATGCAGATCATTTACTGCTTTTTGTTTCACCCAAATGAGGATGGGTTCCCTGTTGAGTCTGGTTCCTCTCAAGGTTTCTTCCTATTACCATCTCAGGGAGTTTTTCCTTGCCACTGTCGCCCTCGGCTTGCTCACCAGGGACAAACTGACCATTTTGATTCATACAAATTCACATTTCATACAAACTTAAATAATTCTTTTGACTATGTAAAGCTGCTTTGCGGCAATGAAAATTGCTAAAAGCGCTATACAAATAAAATTGAATTGAATTGAATTTGTCCATAAATGATTATATCAACTACACTAAGGACCTGTTCACTTCCAGTGTAATTTTGCCGAAGCGTAATCCAAAAGGAGGCTTGGGTCAATGGATACAATTTAAATTTGCTCCGGGCATGGACCGCTAACATGGAGATTCAGTACATTCTTCTCCTACATTTCCAACCAAAACATAAAATGAATGATTTCCCGAATAATGTGATCAAGGGTGTTCGTGAAACAAATGTAAATGAGGACGATGAAATGAAGCGTAAAATGTAGACAGACTCCAAGCACAGGCAAGTAATTGCTCAGGAATTTGTGGAACAAACGTGCAGCTTACCAATGAAGTGTTCACAAAATAAATATGAAATAAATCTGCCTTCAGTGTCTTGCAAAATACAGATCCGGAGTCAGAGGATGTAAGGACTAATTGATAAATACAGAGCAAGGCCTTAAACAGGGGTTTCAAAACATGTGTCTGGCAGACTTTGCATCAAACTACCTACTATTTATGGAAGTTTGGTGAAACTGTGTGCCACACTGCTTTAATGAACAAATAAAAACTCCAGCATATGAAGAGTTTTACAAAAGTGTATTTGTAGAACTTCCAGGACACCATGGTCTCAGTTTCCCTGTATAGGCAATAGTGAAAGCAAATTAGCAGAAATACAAGAAACACAGCAAAAAAGGCGAGGCAGCTTTTAAACAGCTGCAACAACAAGGACATCTGAATATGTACCTGAATATTTTCATTAAACGTACAGAGTAGGCAATGTAGATCCAGCCCAGGGCATCAGGGTGGTGGGGTGCAGAAAGACAGCAGCAAGGCATGAGCCACCTGAACCCACACCCCACCTACTCAAACACTAAATGAACCACCCATCACCAGATTCACACCACTTTTGACGTGTTTGGCTTCACATACACTTCGACAATGGAAGACGACGATGCAGCAGCAGTGAGTTTGCTTACATGTGACAAGAAAGGTGCATCGTCTGTGGTGTGGAATTGGTTTGGGTATAAGAAAAGTGATACGAATGAGATGAACGTGATTTGCAAGGTACGCAAGTGTACTGTTTTAACAAGTCAAACCATTTCCATCATCTGAAATTCAAGCACCTAAACGAATATGGCCAAAGTAAAAAAAATAAATAAATAAAAAAAATGCGGCAAACCGTAGCAATTCACAGTTTAAATAAAATTACATTATGTAAAAGTTTTTGTGTTTGAATTTTTATTTATGCATTTTCAAATACAAATTGCTGGGTGATTCCATCTTAAATCAACCAGTGGAAGAGAAATTTTCCACCATTACTTCTCAGATTTTGCTGATTTTTACACCAATTTGTTGGTATTGGCATGAAAATAAACCCCCCCAATTTTTTTGTCCCAACTCCCGCTCGTTAAAAAAAATGGCAGCCATCTTGATTTTTGGCCTCGACGCGCTTCAAGACGTGCCACGCCCCTTTTTGAAATCCTCTTTTCCTAGATAACTCACTTGCTATATGTCATATGGAGATGAAACTGGGTATATTTATGTAATTTGTCATGTAGGTTCAGATTCCGTAATCTATCTATAATCTATAAATTTGTCTATCTCCTGTGGTTATGGAGATATTTCTGAAAAAACATTTTTTTGGGGTTCCCCCTTTTGACCCCCCAGAACCCAAGGTCTGCATGTATATATGTTACTCAAAAAAATAGGGGTTACTTCACATCACCTCATCTTAAAAATAAATAAAAACCAGGGGTGTGTTATGCCCTGTTTTATAGAAATCATCAAAAATTTATTGTCCAGGTTTTGCAAACGTTTTATGATTTGATACACATTTTATATACAGAGAATGGATCTACACAATAGACCTTATCTACCAGTAAATGTGTCATTTTATGGTGGTACATGTAAGATACATGTATCACTGTCAAACAGTATCCTGTAACTGAACCATTCTGGTTCATACTGATCAGAAAGTTGAATCATCTCCAACCAACTTCAGTGCGAGTGACCTCGCACTCAAGGAACTTGAGGATGATTGCATCATCTTTTTCTTGGTACTAATTAAGTCCAGAAAAACAAAAGCAGGTGAGTGTGTTTCATTTATGTTAATTGATTTACTGAATCTTTCCAATGTAGTTTGTTGTCTTCACAATCTGATTACAAAGACTTGATGGCAAAGCTTGTCTGTTCATTGGATTCTCGTGACTATATGTTGCACAGGTGTGAGCAGTGGCCCCCCAAATCAAAACTATCTGATTATCTTAATTAGGGAAGGGCAATATGGGCAAAAATATTTATCACAATATATTTGAACATTTGCGATAATATAATTGACGATATGATTGACACGAGACAAAATACTTTACAATTCCAAAACTTTATTAGTGCAAAAAAAAACCCATCAACTTATTTTCAATTAACAAGCAGCTGTTCGTATGTGCATTAAAGCTATATAAAATTTTAACAGTGCAAATGCAAATTCCTTGCCGACAATTTAACCAAAAGGCATTTTCAGTAGAAATGGGCTGACACATCCTGAGCATAACCATGTATAATATATACAAACTTAAAAGGAGTTGCTTTGCAACATAAAACTGCAGTGTGGCAAATAAATAGGTCAAATAATAAAACTCAAAACTCTTAAGTAAAAACAAAACAAGTTATATTAATATTAATTGAGAATTGTGAATTAATTTGCGAATATATATTTTTATTAAATAAATCACTATTTCTTTAAAACTTTTTGGTCATGTCACCTGGTGACCCCAAACTAGTACCAAAATAATCTCATTAGAGCCCCACACAAGGTACACCTGATTTTTTCCCCAAGATATGTCTTCATTCATTTTTATTTAATTTTTTATTTAAAAAAAAAAAAGCTATTTCTATAATAGCTTCTAGGTCATATGACCTGGGGACCCCAAACTGGTACCATAATAATCAGATCTGAGACCCCCAAAAGGTACACCTATTTGTAGTCCAAGAAATGTCCTCAATTATTTTTATTTAATTTTTTATAAAATATAAATAAATAAATAAACGCTATTTCTTCAAGCTACAGATGCCTTGAAATGAATTCCCTCTTTTTCAACACAGACATTCTCTAAATGCCACGACGACCCGCTTGATTGTTATGTTCTACAAAAAATTGTGCTTTGTTGGGTATCTGACGGGCAAAAACCAAACCAGTTCCACACTACTGAAGTTGCACCATTTTTACAAACCAACTCTGGTTCATCTGTTTTATTCAACGATCCGCTTTCGCCCTTCTCATTCTCCGCTGCCGCCATGCTTTTCCCGCCATAAACGTATGAAAACAAAGGCACTGCGCATGCGCGTTTTACCCATATTCAATCGCGATATTTCATTTTCTTATCATTGCCTAACATTGTACCGGTTTTACCGTGAAAGGTATAATATAACCCAGCCCTAATCTTGATGGTATATTTGAAAATGCTGATTTGGACCCAGATGACACTGTTCAGTTCAAGCAGTGGAATCATGAAAGCCATGGCAAAATTTCTGACAACTTTGTCTGTGTCTGATTTCATTATGAGATTTTGTGAAAAATGTGACTCCTGCACAGCTCATCACTATACAATCAAGGCCCAAGCTGTTTATTTAAAAGAACTGAAAAAGAAACAGTCTTTGACAAGATATGCATTACAGAAGAATTTAAGGTAACTTTCACTTTGAAAGGAGCAGATTTTATGAGTATGCATTAAGTATTCTACAGATATTGCAGTACATTTCTGTGTGTCAAATCATAAAATGTTGCAAAACCTGGACAATTCATTTTTGATGATTTCTATAAAACAGGGCATAACACAACTCTGTTTATTTATTTATTTTCAAGATGAGGTGATGTAAAGTAACCCCTATTTTTTCGAGTGACATGTATACATGCAGACCTTGGGTTCTGGGGGGTCGAAAAATGTTTTTTCAGAAATATTTCCATAACGACAAGAGATAGCCAAATTCTGATTGCAGAATCTGAATCTACATGAGAAATTACATAAATATACCCAGTTTCATCTCCATATGACATATAGCAAGTGAGTTATCTAGGAAAAGAGGATTTCAAAAAGGGGCGTGGCACGTCTCGAAGCGCGTTGCGTCCAAAAATTAAGATGGCTGCCATTTTTTAACGAGCGGGAGTTAGGACAGGTGGTGGACAGGGAGTTGGCGGGTTTTATTTTTTATGCCAATACCAACAATTGGTGAAAAAATCAGCAAAATCTGTGATCATGTGGTGAAACCCACTTGGTGAGTTGAGATGGAATCACCCTGCTATATTGTGATATATATCGTTATCAAGGTAGAAAATTGCTTCTACCGTGATAGAAGATTTTGGTTATATCGCCCGCCCCTATACTAGAACCAAATCAGAACAGAGATTTCGGGTGACTCACTTAAATTTCCCTTAAATGTCTAAGCAATCGATTAAAATGTTTGTCCTCTGGTTCTCTGAACGGAACACGAGCATAATCACCCTTACTGCACATGAAATATAATTTTCCGAACTATGAAAATGCATGTTAAGGCAAGTCGGAAAGTAATAATACAACTTCAAGTAATTTTTGTAGTAATACAAGTGTCCATGTTGTTTTCACATTCCGATTTACAGCACAACTTGGAAAACAAGACCATCTGCGTGAACGGCGTGCGTGCACATTAGTTCTCCAAGCTAAACATGATTAAATTAAAATGCCTAAACCTAAACATTCTAAAGTTAAGCCTTTATTTGTCGCATATACTGTACATTATAGCACGGTAATATAAAGTGTACCTGTATTTCAAAACAAAGGATTCTGACACCGTGACATGCAGCAAATGTCTTTCAAAGATTGCTTGTAAAGGGGGAAAAAAACATTAAACCTAAAGAAACATTTGAGAAACCCAGAATAAAAAAGTTAAAAGCAAAGAGATGCAGCGTGTTTAACAGCTTGCAGACATCAGCTAGCAGTTTGCGTCCCCGGCCCCAGTAAGACCAACCTTAGCATTTTTTACAAAATAAGGCAAATATGATCATATTTTTGCAAAAGAACTGCTGAAATTTGAAGCATACCAATTACTTCGCTTTTATTGGTGTTACATTACTGTAGTTGGGTACTAAGTATTTTTTTGTGTTTTGTTTGTACTTATGTTTATGTACTGTATACTTTAAATATTTTTTTATCTTCCTTTTTCTTTTCCGACAAAAAGCCCATCATTAAATGTTACCTGCCATTTTATGTGTAATGTGCATGTGTAGATAAATACACCTACACCATTTAGTAATGTGTTTTTTTTTTTTAACCCCTGGCACTGAATAAGCATAAAGACAGTGTTGAAAGTATGGAGAATGCTCAATGAAAATGTGGATTGTATTGTCAAAGTAGGCTTAAAGTGTTAAAAATGTAAAGAGAGGGGGGAAAGGAGGATTCAGTAGCATTTGGACGCTGTAGTTGTAAACCAAAATCACTATTTTATAATTACTGGATATTTCCAATTGTGTTTATTCCCTGAACTAGTAGATGTATCTATAACTGGGTGAAAAACTGTATTAACTAAGCCTTTTAACGGTTTAGAGAAAGCTGTTAGAATGTTCTAGATTTTCTCTGTACAGGTAGGTGTGGCAGATTCAAATTTTAAACGGAGTTGTTTTTCTTTGATCGTGGAGTATGACTAATAGAGCTAGTTTTCTTTTATGTATAGAATTAAGAACAATGACCTTAAGTCACTGCATGTTGTCGGTGGATGAAGCCTTCTTTCAGCCGAGTTGAGAGAGTTTTGCCGAGGTGTACCGCTGAGTGTGGCGTCCTCCATCCTGCACAGGTGGTAGTGGTGATGAGTAAATGCTTCCAGGTCCTGATAGTTGATGCAGTATACAGTATTTTAGCGCACCGTTATTTTATAAATATCATATTTAAAAGAATTACAATTAGACGTTTACTATTCTAAAAAAAAAAAAAAGTCCAATAAAAGTAGAAAGTAGTAGTAGCTGGGTGGTCATTCCGTGACCTGGCACCGCCGTAACGAATCTCCCCCTACTGGTCACACGTGTTTCACCTTTTATAGAATTTTCTGGAAAAAAAAAAGAAAACACGTGATTCCTCCTGGGGGGGAGGGGGGCATATATTGTTAATTATTAGTCTGCTGTTTTTTTTAGAGGGTTAAAGAAGAAGAAAATTATGGATAATGTGGATTTAATTAACAGAATGTTTAGATTTGTAAGTAAAAAAAATTATAATAAAACTAATTCAACTTTATTTGAGGTTGTTGTTTTTTTTGTAATCAGTACGCATTGTCTCAAATCAGCTTTACAGGAATTTTGAATTTAAATGGCATACCTATTGACAAAAACAGGTATGAGAAAGATTTTGAGGAAGAACGCTTGATTCTAATCCTAGTTCTGGTCAAGCTGGTATAAGCAACATAAGTGCGGAAATGTTCTATGGAAAATGACAAATTTTAAATTCCAAGGAAGAATCCAGCACAATTCAACGACGCAATGAAGATTGAGAACAGTGCAATACAATATTTTAACATACACCTCCATGTTTTGTGCTGGACTTGTAGACATCAAAAGAGAGGTGCTATTTAAATTTTTAGGTTCATAAAAATTCACTATAAGCTCTATAAGGTTTTGATTATGTCAAATGATGTGTATTAAAGAGAAAACATTGATGATCATTGATGACTACAGATAAAATAACATGTATATTTTATTGTTAGCATCTACTTACAGCAGTTATTCTTCTGACATGTAATTATATGGATCTTAATTTTGTCTATTACACTTGGTACAATCCTGGGGCACTGATGGATCAGTGCTAGGTTTTTTCACCTGCCATGCAAAAGGCCCAGGGTCAATTCCAACCCAAAGCCCAAATCACAAACACTGGATGCAGTGCGAGTTCCAAGCCTGGATGCGTCAGGAAGGGCATTGTGCCAAGTGTGGTCCGCTGTGGCAGCCAAAAGACTAAAAAAATCCTCATCCTCAATCCCTAATTATAAATGATTTCATCATGCATGTGTAGATAAATAAAGACACACAATCCTAAGAGTGTGTACAGGAAATTTAATATGAGCAGTTGTGAACATTAATCACAGGAGCAGCACAGGACAGCAAGATTACAGCAGCAGCTCTAACACACACACGATAAAAAAAAAAATCGTCAAAAGAAATAAAGAAAAGTAAAAGTCTGGCAGCAAAACTGCCAAACAATTATTGTTACCTTTAAATTTACAGCTTTTCCCCTGTTTATTCTTGCATTTTCCTAGTAGAGAAAAAGAGTGTTTTCCTGTATATTCTTTTCTGGGGCAGTGGTACTTAAATGATTACGGTTGTGGGTTACAGGACTATTGATCGGAAGGTCAGGTGTTTGAACCTCAGCACTTCTCGGGACATTATTGAGCCCTCAACCCTATCTGCTACAAGGGGGCTGACCCCAGCTTCCTAACTGGGATATGTGAAACAAAATATTTTACTGTGTTGTAAGGTACACGTGACAAATAACTGAATCTTGAGTTTACAGCCCAACTTTGGTAATATTACAGATTTCCAAATTTGTAATTTACATTACAATTTAAATTTCTGCTATTTGAATGTTAGTCATTTTTTAAATTACAATAAAAAATAACAAAATTTAGAAAAAAAAATAAATAAATAAAAGGATTCTGTCTATTAAGGACATATCACAATCACAGTACAGATTTCTACAATAAAACAAAGATAAATGTTGTTGTTGGTTATTCGGCTGATAAATAACTTCAATTTACATTTTTCTTACCCATAACCTAACTGTTTTTTAAGCCTATTATCAAATGTAAACAGACATCAACTGTCATTTTACATGCATACTCTATATATTTACAGTAGATTACTCTCAAACTTATTTTAAAACTTAAAAAAAACTACTGTACTGTTACTATCTACATGATTTCTTTAATACAGAAAACTATTACAGAGAATAATTACAAACAAATGTTCTTATACAAAAGACACTAGCTAATACAAAAAAGACCAACAAGAATTCACGCTTTGAATCTCTTTTTTAATTTAGAACTTGCATCAACAAACATAATTAAAGTCATAAGTAAAAAGTAAAATGAGTATTGAAACTATAAACATGAATGATGAAGTATAACAATACTACAAAGTATCATAATCACCTCCTACTCTTTCCTGACATTTCTTTATTAGAAACTTATTAAATGTTCTTCTCTATTCTGTTCTTCTCTACTCTCTGTATGTATACATATATTCTTTGAGTACAAACATATTACTTAGGCAACTGTGTTTACTTATTGTCTAAATATATATTTATGTAAATATTTTTTACTACACAGATGTCCATATTTTATAGCCAGATTGTATAGTATACATTTATACTGTTAGTACTGTATTTGATATTTTATTTTATTTCCCCTATTTAAATTTTATTTTACTTTATTCTGTTTCTTAATTTTTAACTTTGTACTGTCCACAAATTTCCCACTAATAAAGGTTTATCTTATCTTATCTTATCTTATCTTATCTTATCTTATTTGTTTTTTGCTGTGAACATTCAAACAAAAAACTAGTGTTTTCTATAGTAAGGCATGTAATCAAGTCAAGTCAAGACAAATACAATACAAATACAGCACTTAAACCAACATTTAAGGCATACTGGCACAGTACAAATGGGTTCTCATAAAAAAAACAGAAATGGCAGAATCAAATAAATAGTTATCAACATCAGAGATTCAGTTAAAAGTTACAAAACTTGTGTGAGCTGAACACAGAGACTTTTTAAAAATGAGTTCTCTTGCAGCTAGTCTGAGCGACCAGTTACCATTCTCCACTAGTCTGAGCGACCAGTTACCGTTCTCCATCACATGTTAATATTTTACATTTAAGCATTTGACACACGCTCTTATCCAGAGCGACTTAAAAAAAGTGCTTTGAAGTTTTCGTCATTGGATAGATACTCACACTGGGTTACTAGGTTACTAGCTACAGTAAGTGCCATCAGTCAAATACAGTTGGGGGGTAATAATTGCATTTATTATTATTATAATTTTTATCACGGCCCAGCTTATTGTGATGCTGCAAAATAAGTGGAAAACTGCTAATATAGTTAGGGGAGTCACAAATAATTACATTGTTTGAGCAAGATTTTCAATATTCCTAAAAACCAAGGGTTAACTTTCTTTTATAAATTGAGCTATAATTGAGGTTTGTTGGTTTTCAATTGAAATAACTATGTTATCACATGCCAAAACAGACTAAATTTTTGATTATTAACATAGCACTTTCAAACTTAAGTCTTTAATAACAAATGAGAGACAGGTTAATAGTCAGTATAACAGTAAGTCCTTTAATGCTTTAGAAATTGTCAACATGGTCTCAATACACTATTAAGATGTTAATACTAAAACACTGATCTTCCATCACATGTTAATCTTTCGATATTAAAACCAATATATATTTAGTTATTCCAATTCTTTAGAAAAGTAAAATATGTACATGACAATATGTCTTTTTAACACATTTTACTGCCTTGTAAATTTTTTTCCACAATTTTCCCCCCAATTTTTGTACAAATGTCCAATTCCTCCCAGTCACCAGAAGGCTTCCACATTAAGCTTCTACTACCACTCAGTCAGAGGGCCGCAGACTATCACGTGTTTACTCCGACCCACATGACGTCACCGACCGCATTTTTTCGAACTGCTTGCTCACACACCGTTAGGGGTGGCGAAGCACACTCGGAGGACAGAGCTAGTCACAGAGTCACAGACGCTCTTGATTGGCTGTAAAGTCGTCATTATTGTGGGAGCACAAAGTACCTCTCATTTTTTTCTGCAAATTTGTAAAAATATTCAAATGTAGGTGTTAGGGTTCACCACTAGAGGGCTTTTGTGTTTGTAGTTTTTGTTGGTAGACCCAGTTTCCCAGAAGGGACCTCAGTCAGGTAATGCGAGTGCTTAACTGAACAAGGTAGCTCATTAATTTAGTTATAAATAGCTGGTTGTTCTGGGAAACTGGGTCGAGCATTAATTTCAGTTCTGTTAATTGGGTATTTGTTTTGTCTGGTTATGTTCTGTTTTATACTGCACCAATAAATAAGCATGGCGATTGAAGCATCATAATTGGAGCTGTTTCGGGGCAGTGGAACTGTTGCATTCCACAAAGTGGATGAAAAAATTAAGAAAGACATCCTGAGAATTCTTCAGCATTAGCTCAAAGCAACAGCTAGATGGCTTAAACCTGGACAAAATGTAATGTTCCAATTACACAATGAACCGAAACACACACCAAAACTAGTTGTGGACTTGATGAAGCAGTATAACTGGAATCTTTTGGATCCTGAACCCTTCAGATATTTGTGGAGCTTGCTTAAATGTTAAATCTTTGTTTTAATTTCAGAAAACTTGTGGTACAAATTCTTGTGTTTTTTTTTTTATTATAGATACAGGTACAGATGTTTTACAGTTATTTTGCCCCACAAAAATATCAGTTGAAAACATTTATTGCAGGGCATTTTTGTATTATTGTCAAGTCCTTCAGATTCATTATAATACAATATTGACTGCATCTTTATTAAAGTCGGTTCATTTCATTCATGCATTAACAGAAAAATTGCAACAAAAAAAAATTCAGGTTTTTACTACATTACACATTTATTAATTTATATTATTTAAAGCACAGTAACTATGGAATGTAAAAAGAAAATAAAATTTTTTTTTTACAGAATTTTAGGAAGTATAAATAATTTGACATTTGCTGTAAGACTTTTGTGAAAAGTAAATTTAAATCATCCAACAGCAGACTCCTGGCTCATCTGTGGGTCCACCTAAAATAAAACATTTACACACATTTATCACTCTCATATTACACACATTTATCCCTCTTATGGCATTCTCTCATTAGAGTCATGAGGCAATCACCTGGAATAGTTTTCATTTAGCAGGTGTGCCTCATTATTAATAACATTATTGAGGTTTAATGACTTTTAATGTTATGGACATTGATATTCTTTCTGATATTTTAAATGGATAGTTTAGATTTTTTTTTCAAGTCACATTACAATAGATCTTGGTCATTATAAGTTTTTTCTGCTTTGCACACAGAACCTGTCCATTTAAATTAGAAAGTCAACTTCCTAACTTAAAAATGACAGCTGGAGTTCAACCGTATACATAAAGCTTTTCAAATAAAAAGAAAAGAAAAAGGATTGCTAAAATGTGAAAATCTCGAGATCTTTGAATGTATCCCCAAGAGCAGTCAACAAAACCATTAAACGCAATGTTAAAACTGGCTTGTCCCAGGAATGGATGGCCGAGAGCTACCTCTGCTGCAGAGAATAAGTATTTTAGAATGATTTTTATTAGAGCTCCAGAAACTGCCAGCACCTCAGATTAGAGCCCACATAAATGCTTCAAGAGTTCAAATGGCAGATATGTTTTAACATCCAGTGTTCAGAGGGGTTTGCATGAGTCAGGCATTCACAGTTGAACTGTGGCGAAGAAACCATTACTTTGAAAAAACAGGCAAGCAAAAGAGAATCTCTTGAGCCAATAAACACAAGGAAAAAAAGTCAAAATTTAAGATTTCAACACCTCTGGAAATGGTTGGAAAACCATTCCTGGTGAATACATCATGAGGGTGAGTGAGATAATCATCAAAGCTGTCATCAAAGGAAAAGGTCAATTCTTTAAAGAACTGAAAATATAAAACGTTATAGATTATTTAGCAATTTTTTGTTGATTAAATAATTTCATATTTGTTCTCTTATAAATTGAGTGTCTTTAGTGATAATACAATGTTAAAAACAACAACAACAACAAAAGAAAAACATTGAAAATAAGAAAGTGTGTCCAGACATTTGAATACACCTTATTTTCATCGAATCCTTTATTTATTTATTTTTACATATTTTTATTAGTGTACATCACAGCCACATTTATCTCACATCTTCATTACATCATTACATTTATTCAAATATCAACAAGGACTGTACACCTCAGCTCTTGTGACCTTCACTGCGAGACTTTAGATTTCTGCTTAAATAAACTTTCAAATTCCTAAGCATTTCTTAAATATATAAGTATAAGTAGTTTATTTTATTTAGTGATTCTATTGTAAACTATTTGGGGATATGCAATAAAATGTAACAAATTATATGTGCTATTGTATTAAGCAGCTGCTATTAATATCTGAAACAATCCCAGACGTTCTGCGACTGTTTACTGTATATGTTTGATGTCTCTCTCTCTCTCTCTCTCTCTTACACACACACACACAAACACACTACACTGCTTTATCCTGTATGCCTGAACCCTTTCCCAGATGACTCAGGGCATGAGGCGGGGTATACACTGGACGGGCTGCCAAATTCATTGCAGGGCACACACACTCACATGCTCATTTATACACTACAGGGAATTTGGAAATGCCAATTACCCTACTCTGCACATCTTTGGACTGTGGGAGGAAAGCGGAGTACCTGGAAGAAACCCACCAAACATGGGGAGAACATGCAAACTCCATGCACACAGGCAAGAATCGAACACAGATCCTGGGGGCGCAAGACAACACTGTGGCGCCCCGTACTCAATTCTATGTGCTTTTATGGGCTTGTGTGTTCACACCAACACGGAATGGTGTAAGAACTCTGTGCTAGTTTCTTGCTTTTGTTCATTGTTGCTGAAGAGTGTGACTGTTAGATGTAGACCTTTTTATTTACCACGGGAATTCACCACGTAATGCTACGGAGGTGCTCTGTAAACCGTATGCAAGGATCAGTAATCTGCAGAACACACACCCCGATGGACTGTTTATTGTTGCTGGAGATTTTAACCAATGCGAATCTCAAGTCAGTGCTTTCTAAATTCCATCAGTATGTGGACTTTGTGATGAGAGGGGAAAACACGCTGGATCTTGTTTACACAAACATCCCAGGCGCATATCGGGCAGAGCCCCGCCCCCACCTCGGCTACTCAGACCACATCTCTGTTATGCTAATTCCAGCATACAGACCACTTGTCAGGCGTTCAAAACCGGTTCTGAAGCAGGTGAAAACATGGCCAGCAGGAGCCATCTTTGCTCTTCAGGACTGTTTTGAGAGCACTGACTGGAACATGTTTAGGGAGGCTGCGACTCAGAACAGCTTTCAGATCAGAGCTTTCACCGACATCTTCAACATCTCTCTGAGCAGTGCCATCATTCTCACATGCTTCAAGTCTACCACCATCGTCCCTGTGCTGAAGAAGTCTTCTGTGTCCTGTCTCAATGACTATCGCCATCTCCACCACACTCCATCTGGCACTGACACACCTTGACAAGAAGGACACTTATGTTAGAATGCTGTACATAGATTTCAGTTCAGCATTCAATACAATCATCCCCCAACACCTGATCAGGAAGCTGAGCCTGTTGGGCGTGAACACCTCCCTCTGTAACTGAATCCTGGACTTTGTGACCGAAAGGCCTCAGTCAGCTCCAATCATATCATCAAGTTTGCTGATGACACGATCGTGGTGGGTCCCATCAGCAAGAACGACGAGTCAGCATACAGAGAGGAATTGCAGAGGCTAACAGACTGGTGTATGGAAAACGACCTGTCTCTAAACGTCAATAAGACAAAAGAGATGGTTGTTGACTCTACGCTCAACATCAACGGCTTCTCTGTGGAGATTGTCAAAAGCACAAGATTCCTGGGTGTCCACCTGGAGGAGGCTCTCACCTGGTCCCTCAACACCAGCTCCCTGCACAAGAAAGCCCAACAACATCTTTTCTTCCTGAGAAGGCTGAGGAGGGCCCAGCTTTCACCACCAATCCTTACCACCTTCTATAGAGGGACAATCAAGAGCATCCTGAGCAGGTGCATCACTGTCTGGTTTGGGAATTGTGCCATATCGGACCTCAAGACCCAACAGTGGACAGTGAGATAGACAGCTGAGAAGATCATCGGGGTCTCTCTCCCCTCTATTGAAGACATTTACACCACACGCTGCATCCACAAAGCCCCCAGCATTGTGGCTTATCGGACACGCCCCTTTTACTCACTCTTCACCATCCTGCCATCTGGAAAAAGGTACCGAAGCATTCGGCCACTCACATCCAGACTGTAACAGTTTTTACCCGCAAGCCATCCATCTCCTCAATACAAAGAGACTGGACTGATTAAACATACACAAACACACACACATACACACACACACCCACACACACAAATTACTCAGATGATTTAATTACATCAGGACTGAACTGATAAACACACATGCACGAACACTCTGATTTACAACCATCTTACAATTTGTTCATACCGACCTACCTGATCTTCTCTTTTTGCAATATATTGCACAATATTGATTTTTACTTGCTATTTGAACAAAGTATTTTTAAATCATTGCTGCTACTTCAGGAATGTCAAATGTTTACTGTTTCTCCGTGCACTTTGTTGTCTGTCATCTATTGTTGTCTCTTTTTTGTATAGAAATAGTTTTAGGTTAACTTTAAAAAAAAAATTAAATCTGTCATATCTAAGCTAGTCAGCTAATTAATTCAATTCAATTCAATTCAATTCAATTTTATTTGTATAGCGCTTTTAGCAATTTTCATTGCCGCAAAGCAGCTTTACATAGTCAAAAGAATTATTTAGGTTTGTATGAAATGTGAATTTGTATGAATCAAAATGGTCAGTTTGTCCCTGGTGAGCAAGCCGAGGGCGACAGTGGCAAGGAAAAACTCCCTGAGATGGTAAGAGGAAGAAACCTTGAGAGGAACCAGACTCAACAGGGAACCCATCCTCATTTGGGTGAAACAAAAAGCAGTAAATGATCTGCATTTATACAGTGTGTAGGGTGGGAGGCAGTTCAGCTATAATAGCTGATGTTAATTGATGTTAATATGGAGTCCAGGTAGTTATTGAAGACCCAGGTAGACTTGTAAGAAGTTCCAGTCATGACCTATCGAACTGTCAAGTCCCCAGAGAAACAGTTGCCAACACCAGTCAAGGCCAGAACCATTTTCTAGGTAGAGAGAATCATTCCCAGACACTAGACGCATCCCAGAGAGACACACGGGGCATCCATGTGACGAGATCTTCAGCCAGAAGCGGGGCACCAGGATGGGTCAGACAGGTCCGGAGGGCAGAGGGAGTCTGGATCACTGGCAGCTCAGGAACGACATGTGTAGCTCGACAGAGAGAGAGAGAAAGAGTGAAAGGGGGGGACAGGAGGAGAGAGGAAAAAGAAAGAGGGGGGGAAAGAGAAGAAGAGGAGAGATGGCAGTTAGGTATGGTCACAGTCACACAATGTATAATGTGAATGTATATTAACTGTAGCGTGCAAGCAGAGACTCCGGCAGGACTAACTATGACAGCATAACTAAAAGGGAGAGCCAGAAGGAAACACAAACATGAGGGCTTCCTGACATGTAAAGCAAACAATCACCTCACCGTCAGCAAACCTGAGTGATTAATGAGAGTGAGGAAGACAGCATCCAAACATACCAGTTCACCATAATACTCTACGTCCATGAGTCCCCCAGATCTGCTCCTTTACCTATGGCAAATCTATTTATAAAAATGCTCGGCTAAATAAATAGGTTTTTAGCCTGGACTTAAACACTGAGACTGTGTCTGAGTCCCGAACACTATTTGGAAGACTATTCCATAACTTTGGGGCTTTGTAAGAAAAAGCTCTGCCCCCAGCTGTATTTTTCATAATACGCGGTACTGACAAGCAGCCTGCATCCTTTGATCGAAGTAGGCGTGGCGGATCGTAAGACACTAGCAGTTCGCTCAGGTACTGCGGCGCGAGACCATTTAATGCTTTATATGTCAAGAGTAGTATTTTAAAATCAATGCGAAATTTCACAGGGAGCCAATGGAGTGAAGATAAGATAGGGGTGATGTGCTCATATCTTCTGGTTCTGGTGAGGACTCTCGCTGCTGCATTCTGGACTAGCTGAAGCTTATTTATGCATCTAGCTGAACAACCAGACAGTAAGGCATTACAATAGTCCAACCTAGAGGTGATAAAAGCATGAACTAGTTTTTCTGCGTCGTTTAGCGACAATAAATTTCTTATTCTGGCAATATTTCTGAGGTGAAAGAATGCTATCCTGGTAATATTATCTACATGTGCTTCAAATGAAAGGCTGGAATCAATAATCACACCAAGGTCTTTCACTGTTGCATTTGATGGAACAGAAAGGCCATCTAAAGTTACGGTATGATCTAAAATTTTACTCCTAGCTGTATGCGGTCCTATGACTAGAACTTCTGTCTTATCCGGATTTAGCAGAAGGAAGTTAGTTAGCATCCAATTTCTTATGTCCTGCACACATTGCTCAATTTTAGTAAGCTGTTTTTTCTCATCAGGTTTTGCTGAGACATATAACTGTGTATCATCAGCATAACAATGAAAACTAATACCATGCTTACGGATTATGTTGCCCAGAGGAAGCATGTAAAGGGAAAAAAGCAGTGGACCTAAAACTGAACCCTGCGGAACGCCAAACTCCACTAGAGAACATGCAGAATAATCACCATTTAAGTCTACATACTGATAACGATGGGTCAGATAGGATCTGAGCCAGGAGAGGGCTGTACCCTTAATTCCCACTACATTTTCTAATCTGTGAAGAAGAATAGCGTGATCAACAGTGTCAAAAGCTGCACTGAGGTCAAGTAGTACAAGCATAGTTACACAACCCTGATCAGAGGCCCAAAGAATGTCATTTACTACTTTAACGAGCGCTGTCTCTGTACTGTGATGAGGCCTAAATCCTGACTGATACAGTTCATGTATGCCATTCCTATGTATATATGAGCATAGCTGCTCCGCTACTATCTTTTCCAGGATCTTAGAGATAAAGGGGAGGTTTGATATTGGTCTGTAACTGGACAGCTGACAGGGGTCGAGGTCAGGTTTCTTAATTATTGGTTTGATAACTGCTAATTTAAAAGATTTTGGAACATATCCAATGCTGAGTGAAGAATTAATTATTCTCAACAGGGGTTCTATTATTGCTGGTACTATCTGTTTAAGAAAATGTGTCGGTACAGGATCTAATATACAGGTTGATGAATTTGAAGAAGAGATGAGTGAAATTAGTTCATTCTCTTCAAGGGGAGTAAAGTATTCTAGGTTCTGGTCTGACATGGCTAGATTAACATCTGCATCAATTACATTGTTCGGTTTCAAAACCTCAATTTTATGCCTAATATTTACAATTTTATTATTAAAAAAGTTCATGAAGTCCTCACTATTGCATGATGTTGTTGTGGAGATTTCTGCAGTGGTCTTATTTCTGGTTAATTTGGCTACAGCATTAAATAAGAATCTAGGATTATTTTTATTTTCTTCTATAAGAGTGGAGAGATATGTTGATCTAGCTACACTAAGAGCTTTTCTATAGTTCAGGATGCTCTCCTTCCATGCTATTTGAAATACTAGTAATTTAGTTTGACGCCATTTACGTTCTAATTTCCGAGCGGTCTGTTTTAAAGTGCGCGTGTGATCGTTATACCAGGGAGCAAGTTTTTTATCTCTAATAATTTTTCTTTTAACTGGAGCTACATTATCTAAGGTATAGCGAAATGTCGACTCTAAATATTCAGTCGCCTGATCGAGTTCTGTGGGGTCAGACGGTGATCTAATCGAAGTTGGGAACTCTGGGAGATTACTGATAAAACTCTGTTTGGTAGTTGATGTGAATGTACCTTTCATACGGTAGCGCGGCGCTGTGTGTACATTATTATTGTGACACACTTGCAATGAGACAAGATAGTGATCTGAGATAACTTCAGATAGTGGTATTGTGAATAAATTTCTTATACTTAATCCAAATAATATTATTAAATCTAAAGTGTGACCTGCTTTATGAGTGGGTCCTACTACACCTTGATTTACTCCTACCGAGTCCAGTATAGACATAAATGCAGTATAGACATAAATGCAGTATGTCTATAGGTCTCTTAGGTCTCTTAGCTAGCTGGTTCCGTTAGAGTTATGTTGTTAATTTATGTTGTTGCATGTATGTAGCATGCTGGTCCTGGAGGAACGTTGTTTCGTTTCACTGTGTACTGAACTGTATATGGTTGGAATGATAATAAAAGCCTACTTGACTTGGCTTGACTTGATATTCAGCATCTTGCAGAAGACAATGGACGCAAACTGTCAAGCATTTGCTTCAGTACATTTAAAACATTATGTACTGTACTAAACATTAAATGTTTGTTGAAGAAAAAGCCAATTTATTATGGTTCATAATTAATCAACTCACAATGTTGTTTTCAAGAACTGTAACTGAGGCAGCTATTTTTACCAGCTGTCCCTCAATACCGTCTAAACGAGTACCAACAGCTCTAATGTCGGTTACAATTAGCGAGGTGTTCAGCTGTAGACTAGCGATGGCCTCTTCCCCTTCCCTTCCTTTCTTTACTTTTTGTTATCTTATCACTGTACAAATAGGAAAGTCCTAACCCAGTAGTCCATGAGAACAGTATATATATATATTTGATTTTATTGACAATATTTAGCTGTGATTTCAATGTAGTGTGGTGTAAAAATGATTCCTCATACTCCCATATGGAATATGCTCCTTATGAGTCAACACTTTTGTTTACAGTTATAGTACATAATTTAATACATGTTCTTTTATACTGTAGTTTTGATATCTTCAGTATTAATGTACACTATGAAAGGAGATGGTGTTCAAACATTTGACTGTTACGAGTTAAAAAGCTGCAACATGAGATGTAACGATATTAATAAGAGCCCTTTCGCAGGGCTTCTGAGGGGTCAACGAGACCTTGAACAGACCTTCCTGTTTAGAGGTAGTGTGGGATAATTAAACACTAAATAAACAGAGCTCTGCTTTCTCCTTAAGACCAAACTGGGCTCTAAAAAATAAAATAAACTTTCTCTGTCCTTTCGGGGCATGTTCGCCCTTACCAACAACTTATGTATTACTTGTGTGCTTTTAACACTTTAAGCTCAGTGCCAGTGCGCATGCCAAAATGTGATTCCATTATTACTACATAAGTCTGACACAAACGGTTCTATTACTCCGGTAAAAGAATAAGAGACTTGGAGGAATCCTGCCTAGTATCTGTGTGCAAAGGAAGAGGTGAAGGCTGTGTCATTCACACACTGATTAGAAAAGAAGACAGAAAATAAATCAGTTATATGAAATGAACTCCAAAACAAAAACATAGTATATTATAGTATATGGTATATAATATTTTCAGAACATAGTATATTCTTGATAACCCCTAATTGATCATAGGAGACAAGGCTAGGAAGGACAGCCAGCATTTTAACAAGTCAGCTAAGCATTTTACCCAGTATCTTCACATTAGTAGTGAGGAGTTAGATGGGTTAATACGATTAAAGGTGTTTACTTTTTTATATATTGATGCCTGACTTAACGGTGGCAAAAAAAGTGGGTTTTAGAATATTCACTAAGCATTTTACTAGCAGTAAAAAGGGGACCCAGTGCCTAATTCCTCCACACAGAGCAGACTGATTGCACTATTTGGGATTCTGGTATGGGTTGTGTGTTTTTGAGAATATAGTCTTGACAGTTAGCCCACATCCTTTCAATGAACATGCAAAGTCAGGATGTAGCCTCCAAGATGCAATGCAAAGTATCGTAAAATGTATGAATATAATAAAAGAGAAGGAAAGAAAACACTACCCCCTGACATCTGTAAGATGTAATACTGAATGCATTAGGGCATTCATTAATGATTAAAGGCGCAAATTCTGTGGCAACTTTTAATGGTCATTTGCCAATAACAAGATCATTCCCTACTTCACCCTCCATTCACCAGCACTTGACTAAACTCCTGCCTCCACAGAACCCTACAGTCTAAGTCGTTTAATAATCTTTCAACAGGATAACGTTTCCCTCTTAAAGGCTCGGAACTTAATTCGGCTATTTCACATTAGGATTGGTAGTTTGGATGCATTTTTTCTCTACGGGTTCCAGAACCTATTGGCCAAGTTTTGTACCTGCGTGTATTGTCACTTCTACAAGTCTTCTACAAGAGGAGGTAGCCGTTTATTCTTTTTAGAAAGTACAGAAGAAGATGTAAGAGAAAAAGAAAGTATACGTCTGAATATGGTGATCTGGTAACAAGGGGTCTTACATTTATGATAGCCAACACTTGAGCCATCAATGTAGAGAGGACCAAATGAGTCAAAGTTGATTTTGTCTGCAACAGGATAGTCAATGATCCTGTGAGTCAAGGAGACCAAGTGAAAACCTTGTCATTTAGTAGAATTTACATTTACATTTAGGCATTTGGCAGAGGCTCTTATCCAATCCAGAGCGACTAACAAAAGTGCTTGAGTTTCCATTATTTGATACATCCTTACACTGGATTACATAAATGTAACAAATCTGATAGAAAGATTTGGCCCTTCTTAGGTTTGCACAAGAGATCAAATACAGCACAAATCTGTCATACAGATCTAATTAGAAGTCTAACAAAGCTAACATGTCCTGGAGTCATCTTTCTGAACATACACAAGCCCTGCAATTGAGAGTGTGACTGATAAATATTGTTTATTTGCTTATATTACATAAAGTTGTATAAAATTGTATACTGTAATTACCTTTCAAACTTGGAAGTCTTGTTTTAATCTGTAAAAGGTGGAAATTTGTCCAAAAACACTGGATAAGAACCATAATTGGGCCAATCCCAGTTTGCGATCATTTGAATATATCAGGTTTACAGTAAGTGCATCATCTATACTGTTTTTTAAGATCTTTATCTGATCTACTTTTTTGATTTCTCATGTGACTCGCTCTCCGACAAAAATAATTTTGTTATTTACTGAAAAAAGGTATGGGTGTTACGTCACAAGCTACTCAGGTGCTTGTTCAGTCCCTTGTTATTTCAAGACTGGACTACTGCAACTTGCTCCTGGCAGGTCTGCCTCAGTCTACCATTTTCCCTCTGCAGATAATCCAGAATGCAGCAGCACATCTCGTTTTCAATCTTCCCAAGTTCTCCCACACCACCCCACTTCTCCGCTTAAAAAGCCTGAAGCTTGCCTAAAAAGATAAAAATGGCCCAGCACCCACATACCACTCAACTCCAATCACACCATGCACCACACCACTTCCCTCTGGTTCTCCAGCACTGCTCGGCTGGTCCCATCATCTCCCAGAGATCAAGGAAGACATGCATCTAGACATGCATTTTTCTGTTCTGGCACCTAGGTGATGGAATGAACTTCCAGATGTCAACAAATCAGTATCTAACAAAAAATTTTAAGGTAAAAAAACCTTATATAGGAACCTTTTCCTTGAGTTTGAAAATGTTGCATTTGTTGTATTTTTTTTTTATTAATTCATTTTTCATGGCACTTTATCCTGTATACAGAGTCGTGGGGGGCCTGGGGCCTGTCACAGGAGACTAAGGGCATGAAGCGGGGTAAACTATGGACAGGGTGCCAATCCATTTCCGGTCACACAATCACATGCTCATTCACACACTGGGGTATTTGGGAACACCAACTATAATAATCTGCAAGTCTTTGGACTGTGTGAGGAAACTGGAGCAATGACGCCATAGATCTTTTACCTTAATGTTGAAAGTCTTTGATTTTGTATCCCAAAAGAATAATCACGCTGTGTTTTTATGTTAATATTATATTAGCACTTAAACTGACATGTGCACTTGGGATCAAAGGTCTTCACGAGTGCAAAGAAAGGCTCGCCCACAAGAGGTTGTGCGTTGTCCCATTTCTACGGAACGTGATACTGTCACTGTTTCTGTGGTTTTAATTTCTGGAATGGAAATGAACAAAGATGTGTTTGTGCCTTTTGGAAGAAAGGACTTTACCATATGAATATATTTTAATTAGGGAGATGAGAGAAGTCTCATTTTTAAAAGACATTAAAAGACATATAGAAAGTATTTAGTTCTCCAAAAACTCCACAGCTGTTTAAATTTTTACTTTCTACTTCTTCTTTACAGTGTACATGCCTTGAAAACTAAACTCACCCAAACATACAGTGCATACATTTTTAATCACTCTATACACAACCAATGATTTATTTATACTATTTTCGAAATTGAATTATTGTATTAACATTTTTTGGTACTTTTTAATATTTTCAATTTATATTTTATAATGGTGGTCTATTACAAGTTCTGTTTTGTTAAATATTAGGTGTTTATATGCTGATGTGACTTTGAAATCTGTTGATAATTTCACACACATTATTGGCATATTAACTAACATTATTAATATTTTCTGGGATATTAAATTATAATTTAATAATAATAATTGGAGGCTCAGGTACTAAACTGTTTATGGGATTTTTAGTCCTTAACTATTGAGCGAGAAAAGCTGTCTGCATCAGCAGAGTCCAAGACAATCTTCATGGTCAACTGGTCAACTTCAGCGGTGTCTGTCCACATCCTGATGGGTTTATTTGATAATATAACATAATGTTTTTCCTTTCTTTCTAGGTACAGATATTGCCACATCTGTTAAACTGTTACTGCTGACTGCATACCATACTGTATGTAAATTAGATGAGTTTCATCATTCTCACACTAAGTATGTTCATTATAGCAGCCGTAATACTCCTGATGGCTGTATCGAATTGAGACATTATTGATCAAATCAAATTATGTTTTCCTTTCTGCTTTCTAGGTACAGAGGTTCCCAGACATTTTAAACTGTTACTGCTGATTAAACTAAATATTTATATACATTTAACTTGATACCAGGACACAGATGTCATAGATAATACCACAAACCAATGAGCAAGAAATGGAGTGGAAAACTAAATACAATAAATAAATAACAATTCAGGCCAAACACATGGAGAGTCAGAGAGAAGGAGAAGAGGTTGAGAATGAGAGGTGGGAAGAGATAAAAGGTCGTGGAGGTGAGGGACATACGTCAGTGGGGTCCCACAACCTAAATTATTCACTGAGTGATTTTAAACACACCGCAGTGCACTGAAGTGCTCCTGTCAAGTCATGTCATTCTGCACAGTAAGACAGCAAGAGAGAAGCAAGATAGTGAGAAAAATACATTTCAAGAGGTGAGGGAAAGCTCAGAAGAACAAGTTAGGGGACAGAGTAGGTGGATATGATTGAAAAAGGGATAGAATAATCTAACATACGGGATGGGGTTAAAAGGGGATGAATTCGATCACTTGAATCATTATGCAACACCATACACAAATAAGTCATGACGGTAAATCATTAACATTAAAACCACCTACGGTTTTGGCTCCCTTGTAACACTGGAGTGGATCTGGCTATTTGTGACACAAGACCTGTGGGTTTTAGTGGTGGATACGTTGTGTACTGTGGGTTGTAGAGCATGGGTAAGTCTTTGGTGTCCATGATTCTGTCACCAGTTTACTGGTATATAATTACTGATCAGTATTGTTCAGTTCACCTGGCAATGGTGTTGATGTTATGATTGATTGGTGTACAACATGACTTTTTCTATAGACAACATATATTTTCCTTGTATACAACCTTTTTCCCATAAAGCCATGATTGCCATGGTTACTTCCTTATCTTTCTTTCTACAGTAGTTTACCTATGCCACTTCTCTGTCTCTTTAATGTATATATTTTCTCTTAAGTCATGTGACTAATGTTTTCCAGCATTGTGGTTTAGTTCTGAAAGGTTCAGATGCCGCACCCCACCAGATGACGCACTGCTAGGAGTGCAGAGCTGCAGACATGTATGCGAGTAGTAAATGGACATGTGTAACTGTCTGAGAGTGAATCATGGGTGACAAAGCTTCTGTCTACCTTCATGTCAGCTCACCCCATATGCCTAATGCTCTCTCTCGCTCTCTCGCTCTCTCTCCCTTACACTCTGTTTCTCTTTCTTCTAATCTTTCTTATATATCAGCCTATATACAGCCTTTTTCCATTTTAGAAATATTGCCAAACTTAGGAGCATCTTATCCGTATCTGATGCAGAAAAGCTAGATCATGCATTCATGACCTCCAGACTGGACTATTGTAATGCATTACTACGTGGTTGTCCTGCATCCTCAATAAACAAGCTTCAGTTAGTCCAAAATGCAGCCGCCAGGGTTCTCACTAGATCCAGAAAATATGATCATATAACACCTATATTATCATCCCTGCACTGGCTACCTGTTCAATTTATAATTAATTACAAAATAGAACTACTTACAAACAAGGCTTTAAATGGTTTAGCTCCCACATACCTAACCAGTCTTCTGAAACGCTATAATCCACCACGCTCCTTAAGATCACAAAACTCTGGACAACTTGTAATTGCCAGAATTTCAAAATCTACAAAAGGGGGTAGGGCTTTTTCATATTTAGCTCCAAAACTTTGGAATAGCCTTCCAGACAGTGTTCGGGGCTCAGACACAGTTTCCCAGTTTAAAAGTAGACTCAAGACGCATCTCTTTAATCTGGCATACGCGTAACTCATCCCAAAACTTCATACTTCAGGACATCTATCCTGAATGGCAACTACGCTAATTCTCTCCATCTGTTCTGTACTTTTCTACCCATCCCTAAGCATCTGGAGATTGTACCAGCTTCAGTAGACAAAGGCCAACCCTGCGAGGATCCTGAGGCATCCAGAGAAGGACCAGCTCCAGCTGAATTCTGCCTTATTATGGTTGGAGCTACACATCCTGCTCCTGTGCTCCCAGTGATCCAGACCCCATCTGCCCTCTGCACCTACTGACTCATCCCTGTGTTGAACTGGACTTCATGTTAATTTAAAGAATTTCTGTTATATTGTACTTTCAGCTGCATAACACACATGGTGTTATATCATCTCTATCTGTTATCACCCAAATGAGGATAGGTTCCCTGTTGAGTCTGGTTCCTCTCAAGGTTTCTTTCTATTGCCATCTTAGGGAGTTTTTCCTTGCCACTGTCGCCATCATCCTTGGCTTGCTCATCAGAGAAATTTCATTCATTCATCTCATTATTTTCCAGACACATTTTTCTCACACATACACAATTTATTATTATTATTTTATTATAATTGTATTATTATTATTATTTTATCTTATATATATATATATTATAGTAATTATTATTTTTTAATGAATTTCTTCATTTTTGTGAAGCTGCTTTGAGACAATGACCATTGTTAAAAGCGCTATATAAATAAAATTGAATTGAATTGAATATTACTTTTTTTAATCCACCTACAGTATGATCCCCTGGAAAATACAAATAATCATGTTGTTTAAGAAACATCAAATCAAATTCAAATTCAAATTCAAATTTTATTTGTCACATACACAGTCATACACAGTACGAAATGTAGTGAAATGCTTACACGACCGCCAGTGACCTTAAAAAGAGAATTAAAACTTATAAGTAATAAATATCAATATAAGAAATATGATAAAAAATTTAAATAAAAATGTAACTAGAAAAAATAGAACCTGAAAATAGAAATATATTGTATACATAGAACTATAATTTTGTGCAAGTATGCAAAGAAAAAGTGACTTTGTGCAATGGTTATTAAAGTGACTTTGTGTAATGGTCCAGAATGTAAACGTGAACATGTAGTGTAGATGTGATGTGCGTAGAGTTGTCCATAGTGTCCATGGATGTATAGAGATTGATTGATTGATTTTGAGAACTGTGAAAATATTGTGTTAGTTTTGCCTAGTGGTGTGGTTGAAAGACCTTATCGCCTGCGGGAAGAAGCTCCTCCTCAGTCTCTCTGTGTTGGCCCTCAGGGAGCGGAATCGCTTCCCAGACCGCAACAGAGTAAACAGTCCATTGTTGGGATGGCTGAGGTCCTTCACGACCTTCCTGGCCTTGGTCCAGCACCGCTTGGTGTAGATTGAGTGCAGGTCAGGGAGCTCGATGCGGATGATGCGCTCAGCTGATCGCACCACCCTCTGTAGAGCTCGTCTGTCCTGCATGGTGCTGTTCCCAAACCAGGTCGTGATGTTTCCCGTCAGGATGCTCTCTATGGTGCAGGAGTAGAAATTCCTGAGCACCTTGGAGGGCAGTCTAAAGTCTCTCAAGCGTCTGAGGTGGTACAGACATAGTACTATTGATGAAAGATTTCAGAGAGAATTGGATAATTTTTCCAGAAGATACAGTTATTCGTGGAACACTGAGCGCTCCACTTTGGCTACAGCAACTCTTGAATCGCTGAATAAAAACCGAGAGGCACGGCCAACCCAACACGTGCGGGGCATGATATGTGTTTCCCTGTCCAATCTTTTATGAGAAAGATACTTATAAATCCCAATTGGCTCCTTACACTACGCAAGTCAGAGGAGCTGCTAGAGGACTAAAATGACGTATTTAACTCATCAGAATGCTCAATACCAGTCAGGTTTAGTACTGTAGATAGGGGAAAATCACCAGTTTTTTTTCAAAGTTGACTGGCATTTTTTATGTCCCCACTTTAAGTGAATGTGTGAGTGTGTGTGTTTGTTTTGCCCTGCGATGAAATGGAATGGCACCCTCGGCCAGGGTGTACTGTGCCTCAAACATCCTGTAGAGACAAGAGGTATAGAGTATGATTGAGTGATGTCACGAACCTGCACAACCAACCCAGCACGTCCAGGTCATAACTCCACCAAGGGTCTTCCACAATCCCTGAGTTAATTACCTGAGCGCACCTGCTACTAATCCGGCATTTCACCCTCGGCTTTAAAAGGACGCCGAAAGCTCCACTCATTGCCGATGTATCTTACTTGCGTGCCTATTGTCCCGTTTCCCTAGTGATTTGTCTTAGTGCTTCAATTCTGTGTTTTGACCTTGCCCGTTTTCTGGATTCTGTCTTGTGTCTAGCCCTTTGGAATATCCTTCAGTGTTTTTTCGCCTACGTGTATGACCTCGCAAGCCTACTGGACCTCGGATAGAGTACTCACGTCTTGGATTTCTCCTCCCCCTCGCTGCTGGAACTCTTGATACCGAACCCTGCCTGGTAAAGAACGACTCTTCTTGTCCCTCGCTTCACTTTCTCCGCGAACTCGGCTTTTCATCTGGTGACACGAGCACTTCCGTGTTCGCGGATCTCAGGAGAGCGCTCGCGCTGCGCGCCGGACCTCCGCGCTCATCAGGAGAATCACACTGCTGCTTTTCGCCTTGCATCCTCTGCTTGTTTAACGCTTTTAAAGGCGAGATACGCTCGCAAAGAGTAGAGAAAGACCCGAGGCAATTCAGCGATCTACTTCCGGGATTGTGGAGATTCCTCGCGTCATAGCCCCGCCTTCTCTCTCGTCACTAGGGGCTTCCCCAGGTCCTCAGTCACTAAGCACACACACACACACACACACACACGCACCTCCTCCCTTCTCCACTCTTAGTGCTCTGATATCCTAAACTTCTCTGGATTCTAATAAAATCTCATAAGAAGGAACTGTCTGCTATTGGGTTCACTCCTATTCATCCCCGCCTGTGACAGTATACATCGGCCATGACGAACCCAGCGGACTTAGAGCAGTTAAGGCAAGCACTCTCACAACAGGGGGCGCTGCTGGGCTCTCACCAACAAAGCATCCAGGAGGTGACACACACTCTCTCTTCCATCACCACTCAACTTCAGCAACTCTTAACTAACCCTCCTCCGGCCCCGACGCAAATCCCACGTCATGAACCTTCCAAACCCACAACCATATAACGGTGAGCCCGGAACGTGTCGTTCCTTCCTTTCCCAATGCTCATTGTTGTTGGAGCTCCAGACGTCCCTCTTCCCTACTGAACGCTCTAGAGTGGCTTATGTGATCACGCTCCTCACCGACCGAGCTCGCGAATGGGGGACTGCGGTTTGGGATGCTAACGATCCATGCTGCTCCTCTTTCAAATCATTCACGGAGGAGATGAGAAGGGTATTTGACCGCTCCCACTCGGGCAGAGAGGCAGCCAGACATCTGCTGGAGCTCCATCAAGGTTCTCGTTCTACATACGATTATGCCATTGAGTTCCGTACTCTGGCGGCTTCTGCTAACTGGGACACCCAAGCACTTTATGATGCCTTCCTCCATGGTCTATCCGAGGATGTTAAGGACCATCTGATCAGCCAGGAACTCCCCAGTGATCTAAATGGTCTCATGGACTTAGCAGGACGGGTAGACGCACGTCTAGCACAGAGACGCCGTCATCGAGCCCCTCGACCTACCTCTGAGTCCAGACTTTCAGCTTCACCCTTACGTCCCTCTAACTCTGTCTCATCGCCAAGCTTCAGATCAGACCCAGAACCCATGCAAGTGGGCCGAGCCCATATCTCTCCAGAGGAACGTCAGCGGAGAATCCAATCCGGTTCCTGTCTTTATTGTGGCCAGATTGGTCACTATCGTCTCCAGTGCCCGTTAAAAGCAAAGCCCCTCCGGTGAACCTAGGGGCTCTGAAAGGGCCCACCACTAACCATTTCCCTAGCCCACGTCCCCTCCTCCCAGCCATTATCGTAGTACAAGGCAGGTTTCACACGATCTCAGCTTTAATCGACTCTGGATCTGATCAGAACTTAATTTCCGCTTCAAAAGTTCAGGAACTTAATCTCCCAACACAAACTTTGGAGAACCCATTAGCTGTTCTGGCCCTCGATGGGACCCGTCTGCCAGTTATCACCCAGCGTACGGCCCCGATAACCCTACAGATTTCCGGTAACCACACTGAGGAGACCTCCTTCCTGGTCATGAGGAACGCCCACTCCTCTCTGGTTCTCGGACGCCCCTGGTTGACTCGTCATAACCCCCGCATCGACTGGGCCAAAAACATCATTCAAGAATGGAGCCCTTCGTGTCTTTCATCCTGTCTCAGGTCAGCTCACGTTCCCCCACTTACGTCCTCCAACAAAGAAGAGTTCCCTGACCTCTCAGCCATCCCTCCTGACTATGCCGACCTCAAGCAGGTCTTTAGCAAATCACGGGCTCTCTCTCTGCCACCTCACAGACCTTACGACTGTGCCATTGACCTCCTCCCGGGTTCTATGCCACCACGGGGAAGGTTGTATTCACTCTCATTACATGAGAGGGAGGCCATGGACAGGTATATAACAGAGTCTTTGGCCGCAGGGATCATTCGACCGTCCTCATCCCCCGCCGGGGCGGGATTTTTCTTTGTGGCTAAAAAAGACAAGACGCTCCGTCCGTGCATTGATTACCGAGGACTAAACGAAGTAACCATCAAGAATCGCTATCCTCTTCCCCTAATGTCAACGGCCTTCGATCTCCTGCAGGGAGCTAATACTTTCACTAAACTTGATCTCCGTAATGCCTACCACCTTGTCAGGATTAAGGAGGGAGATGAGTGGAAAACAGCCTTTAACACCCCATCGGGCCATTATGAATATTTGGTCGTACCGTTTGGTCTAGCCAATGCCCCAGCTGTGTTTCAGTCCCTGGTCAACGATGTTCTTAGAGATTTTCTAAACATCTTTGTCTTTGTATATCTCGATGACATCTTGATTTTCTCTCGCTCCTTGGAAGAACACAAGAAACACGTACGCCAGGTATTACAGAGACTTCTAGAAAATCAGCTGTTTGTTAAAGCGGAGAAGTGTGAGTTTCACCGTCAGACAATCTCCTTTTTAGGGTTCATAATCACTCCGTCTAAGATCCAGATGGACCCAGCTAAGGTGAAAGCAGTGACTGACTGGCCGAAACCATCCACCCGAAAGGATCTCCAACGCTTTCTTGGCTTTGCCAACTTTTACCGCCGATTCATCAAAAACTACAGCACCATAGCAGGTCCACTCATCACTCTCACCTCCACTAAGACCCCTTTTCAGTGGTCCAAACAGACAGAGGAGTCATTCTCTAGTTTAAAGAATCTGTTCACTTCAGCACCCATTCTCACACAGCCAGACCCTGCTCTCCAGTTTGTTGTAGAAGTAGATGCCTCAGATTCCGGGGTGGGAGCTGTCCTATCTCAGAGAGCTCGATCAGATGGCAAACTGCATCCTTGCTGTTTTTTCTCTCGTCGTCTCTCAGTCACAGAAAGGAACTATGGGATTGGTAATCGGGAGTTACTAGCAATAAAGCTGGCGCTAGAAGAATGGAGACACTGGCTCGAGGGTTCCGAGATCCCTTTTCTCATCTGGACGGATCATAAAAACCTCGAATATCTCAGATCAGCCAAGCGCCTTAACGCTCGTCAAGCCAGATGGTCCTTATTTTTCTCCCGCTTCGACTTCTCCCTATCCTTCCGGCCAGGAAGCAAGAACACCAAGCCCGATGCTCTCTCCCGTCAGTTTGTCTCGATTACAGACGACACCCCTATCTCCACCATCCTGCCGCCACAATGTATTATTGGAGCTACCTCCCTCAACATTGAGGCCCAAGTTAAGCAGGCATTGGAACAGGTACCCGATTCCCCAAAGGCATCCCTGGGTAGACTCTTTGTACCACCAGTAGCTCGCCCCCAAGTCTTGGAATGGGGGCATAGCTCACGCCTAGCCTGCCATCCTGGCGCAGCTCGCACCCTCTCCCTGATCCAACAACGCTTCTGGTGGCCCTCTGTCAGAGACGACACCCGCCGGTTTGTGGCCGCCTGCGATATCTGTGTTCGCAACAAGACCAGCAACAAACCACCAGCAGGCCTCCTCAGACCACTTCCAGTGCCCCATAGACCTTGGTCCCACATCGCCTTAGATTTCGTCACGGGACTCCCAGATTCTGAGGGTTATAATTGTATTTTGACCATTGTCGACCGCTTCTCCAAGGCTGTCCACTTTGTTCCCCTGGTTAAACTCCCCTCCGCCAAGGAAACAGCTGAATTACTCATCCAACACGTATTTCGCCTTCATGGCATCCCTGTAGATATCGTCTCAGATCGCGGACCCCAGTTCTCTGCCCAGTTCTGGACGGCATTCTGTAAATTACTGGGAGCCACTCCCAGCCTGTCATCTGGCTACCATCCTGAGACTAATGGCCAGACCGAAAGAGCCAATCAGGACCTTGAGACAGCAATTCGGTGCATGACGTCCAAAGACCCACGCTCCTGGAGCCGAATGTTACCATGGGTCGAGTATGCACACAATTCTCTACCCACAGCAGCTACAGGCCTCTCCCCTTTCCAGTGTTGTCTAGGCTACCAGCCTCCCTTATTTCCATCCCAAGAGGAGGAGGTGGCAGTTCCCTCTGCCCAGACTTTCATGCGTCGTTGCAAGAGGACCTGGCTACGAGCGAGAGCTAAGCTTCGAAATTCAATATCTCAGTTCAAGCATCAGGCTGATCGCCGCCGTTCCACAGCCCCTACCTACCGCGTCGGACAGAGAGTCATGCTTGCCACTCGCAACATCCCCATCAAGACACTCTCCCGCAAGATCGCTCCCAGGTTCATTGGGCCATTCACTATAGTCAAGATCATCAACCCCTGCGCAGTCAGACTGCTCCTACCGTCCACTATGCGACGCATCAACCCTTCATTTCATGTCTCCCAGATAAGACCCATAGTATCATGCCCACTAAGTCCGCCCGCCCGCCCTCCTCCTCCCCCACAGCTCATTGACGGTAGTGATGCATTCACGGTTCGCAGGCTCTTGAAAGCACGGTGCCGAGGTAAGGGGCTCCAATACCTCGTGGATTGGGAGGGTTATGGTCCTGAGGAAAGGAGTTGGATACCATCTGGGTTCATCTTAGACCCCTCACTCATCACTGACTTCCACCAACAACATCCGGGAGAGCCATCTCTGACGCCAGGTGGCGTCCGTAGGAGGGGGGGTACTGTCACGAACCTGCACAACCAACCCAGCACGTCCAGGTCATAACTCCACCAAGGGTCTTCCACAATCCCTGAGTTAATTACCTGAGCGCACCTGCTACTAATCCGGCATTTCACCCTCGGCTTTAAAAGGACGCCGAAAGCTCCACTCATTGCCGATGTATCTTACTTGCGTGCCTATTGTCCCGTTTCCCTAGTGATTTGTCTTAGTGCTTCAATTCTGTGTTTTGACCTTGCCCGTTTTCTGGATTCTGTCTTGTGTCTAGCCCTTTGGAATATCCTTCAGTGTTTTTTCGCCTACGTGTATGACCTCGCAAGCCTACTGGACCCCGGATAGAGTACTCACGTCTTGGATTTCTCCTCCCCCTCGCTGCTGGAACTCTGGATACCGAACCCTGCCTGGTAAAGAACGACTCTTCTTGTCCCTCGCTTCACTTTCTCCGCGAACTCGGCTTTTCATCTGGCGACACGAGCACTTCCGTGTTCGCGGATCTCAGGAGAGCGCTCGCGCTGCGCGCCGGACCTCCGCGCTCATCAGGAGAATCACACTGCTGCTTTTCGCCTTGCATCCTCTGCTTGTTTAACGCTTTTAAAGGCGAGATACGCTCGCAAAGAGTAGAGAAAGACCCGAGGCAATTCAGCGATCTACTTCCGGGATTGTGGAGATTCCTCGCGTCATAGCCCCGCCTTCTCTCTCGTCACTAGGGGCTTCCCCAGGTCCTCAGTCACTAAGCACACACACACACACACACACGCACCTCCTCCCTTCTCCACTCTTAGTGCTCTGATATCCTAAACTTCTCTGGATTCTAATAAAATCTCATAAGAAGGAACTGTCTGCTATTGGGTTCACTCCTATTCATCCCCGCCTGTGACAAGTGAGTATTCTTTGGGGTCCAACTGAACCATATAAATCATGTATGGTGTTAATTAAACACTCTGGGTGTTAATTCATTTATGGCTTCTAATTATTTCTTAAATGTTGGTCATAGAATTCCTTATTTTTTAGACATGGTCTTAAATATTTTTGTTTCCAACCTCTGCAGGAAGCTAGGAACAATTGATTATCCGTGAAAAACTCTTGAGGTGTTCAACTGCAGCTGTCTCTGGGAAAACAACTTGAATCAGCAAGCATAATGTGGTTGTTAATGGTTTTTGTTTATCTCAAATGGATTCATGATTACAGTTAAAGATTTAAATAAAGCTTGAGTGTGGTAAGTGGGTTTATGTGAAATGTGCTTTTATATACAACAATTGATCACCTAATCATTTACAGCTGGCTAACATTGCAATTGTATTAAATGTGTTTGGGACAGAGAGAGTATGCCCTTTATTGGAATACACTGGAGAGGAAGAGCCAGAGACAATCTGCCATCCCAACATCTATGATGGACACCAACACTTACTGATTTAATTCTATAAGAATGACTGTTCTTTGAGGGAATTGAATCATAGTGAATCGAAGCGATATGATTCTTAAGATTGAGTAATCACAATGAGCGAATCGAAAATTGGTCTACCTTTTTATGGCATGAAAATAATTCATGCCTAAGAAAATAGGCATGAAACCACATTCAGCTTATACTTTCCTTACAGAAAAAATAAAACATTATATTTTGAAAGGGGCCCACATACAGTGCTTTTGCTTTAATTACAATATGTGATTTTTCATGGCAGCACAGTGGCCTAGTGGTTACCCTTAGTGCCGCGCTCCTCCAGGATCCGGGTTCGATTCCTGCCTCCGGTATGCGTGTATGAAGTTTGTAAATCAGCATATGAATGCGTGTATGTCTATGTGCCCTACGATGAATTGACATCCCAGATGTACCCCGCCTCGTGTCCTAAGTCTTCTGTAATAGACTCCCAGGGCCGAGTGACCCTGTAAACAGGATAAAACCGTGTAGATGATGAGTGAGTGATTTTCCCTCCGCCTTTCATTATTTACTTATTTTTGTAGATGTTATTTTTGCCTTTATAGAATGTGGTTTTAAGTTTAAGATTTGATTTACTTCTCTTTTGGATGATCTTTTTAATCTTATCACAAAATATCACGTGTGTTTGAATTTATTATGCAATTTCTTAAATGAAATGAAGCATTTACATGATACACATTGTAAAGCAATAATTATAACAATAATAAGTAAATAAATAAATAAATAAATCGTGGCACGGTGGCTGAGTGGATAACATTGTTGCCTTTTATCTCCAGGGTCTGGGTTCGATTTCTGCCTCATGGTCTGTGTGCATGGAGTTTGCATGTTCTCCCCATTCTTGGTGGGTTTCCTTTAGGTACTCTGGTTTCCTCCTCCAGTCTGAAGACATGCAGATTAGATTCAAAAATTTTATTTGTCACATACATGATTGTACAACAGTAGTAAATTGCGATCGCACCAAACTCCAGACTGTGCTGATTATTTAAATAGAAATAAGAAACACTATAATAAAAATAAGAACAGAAGATAATGCTAATTGGCATTCCCTAATTGCCCATAGTGTGTTCAAAACATTAGCTGAGATAATACCAACTAACATGACTTTGAGCTGCCTTTAACTTTACAATTTTAAAATCAGCAGTTTAGAATAATTATGCTTTGCACTTCATGTTTTGGTGGGTTTTTTTTTTTTGGATTTTCCCCTGATTTCCCCCTCAATTTAGTCGTGTCTAATTCCTCCCCGTCACTAGGGGGCTCTCACATTAAGCTACTACTATCACTCAGTTAGGAGGACCGAAGACTATCACGTTTCCTCCGAACCACGTGACGTCGAACTGCTCGCTCGCGCACCATTGAAACATTTGAACTGTCACGCAACATTTTAAATGTCAAGTTTAACTGTTTGGGATGCTGTGACTCAGAGCACTTAGAGGACAAGTAATCTCATACCCTGCAAATATAAAAAGGAATATAAATAGCGAAAAATAATTGGCAGACCAAATCAAAGATATAAATCAACATATATGCTCTATTAAAAAAAAAAAAAAAATATATATATATATATATATATATATATATATATATATATATATCTGTATGTTTGGTTTTAACTCTGGAGAGAATAAAAAAGATCAGTTGTGTGTTTCCTCCGGGTACTCCGGTTTACTCCCACAGTCCAAAGACATGAGCATTAGGCTAATTGGATTTTTTTTTTTATTGCCCAAAGTGTGTGAACGCGTATGTGAATGTTGACCAGAGGTCATTAAAATGGGAATAAATACAAGAGTAGCCAATCACCACTGGCCTCCACGGTTCCTTGTTGGACTGCAGAGGTTCCTAGATGGATGAAGATTAAATAAATAAATACGCGCCTTTGAAATGAGTCGACTCTTTAAAAGAGTCGTTCATATTAAACCGATTCGTGAATCAATCTCTCATCAGTAAACAGTGCGATTCTCGCGCGTCACGATCAACCCAGCATCTACCTGGCTTCTCTTAGCACACTCCCTCTCCTCCAGTGTATTATGTTCTAAGCTATGCTTTCTAAGACCGGGGTCGACGTAAGGCTGCTGAATTAGGAGAAGAACCCGGTGCACACGGCGGTCCGGGCGCAGGGTCCGTCCGTCCAGCTCTCCGGTCGCCCACCGAATACTCGCGCGGGCATAAAGATAACCGATGTGCTCTTCCTCCGAGCTGACATGGCTCCATGGACCGCGTTGTGCCTGCTGCTGGTCACTGCGACACGTGAGTAATTCCGTCTGTTATTTCAGGGATAAAAGGATAAAAAGGGGGAAGCCCGCGGATTTGCGCGTTCTGTTTTATGTACGCGCGCGCACGCTGGCGAGCTTTTCATTGCGTCGCATTTCAGGTTTTTGGTCATTCCTTCAGAGGAAGAAACAAGATGGGGATCTATAACAGGAGAATTTAAGAATGACAAACATGACTATATTTTAGTGCACCTCAGTGTAGGCCTATAAAAGGAATGATGATGTAAATGCCGACAATTTGTCTATGTGGTGGTTAGATTATGTAATATTACAAGAATATGCTTTGAGTATCTCTCTCTCTCTCTCTCTCTCTCTCTCTTTGTGCGAGTGTGTGTGAGATCTGTCGATGAGATGCATCCTTCAGGCATCCTTCAACCTGACACGTGTATTAATGACTTAGACAGATTAGGTTAGACCTTATGTAGCCATGTCTATGAAATCAGTAGCTTTAAGTAAGTGTGTGTGTGTGTGTGTGTGTGTGTGTAAAGAGTTTAGAGTTTAGACATTTGCATGTTCTCATGTGTGTGTGTGTGTGCATCCAATTGTGTTAAACAAGGATGTTAACAGAAAGTCATTGGCAGTATTGAACAAGACAATGAATAATTACTTGTGCAGTGTGAACACTGCAGATGTGGCCACACACAGATACACACACACACACACACACAGACACCACAAAGATGCACACTGTGTTTGTGTGCTGAAGCCCATCCAATTAAGTCAGAAGTGAAATGAAAGGATGACTGAAACAATGAGGTCACAGCCAGTAAGGATTATAAGGCGCATCATATTACATCCTTCATGGCTTCATTCTGCATTCTCCTTCATGTGACTCATTAAAAGAGAATTTAAGGAGGCAACAGAGGCAACGAATGCACTAACCCATGAGGTTCATTAACCAGCATGCTGGGAACAGCTATATTCTCATTAACCACCATCAAGTCTGCAGCACTCATATGGTGAGGGTTAATGAGCTCAGCAGTGTTATCTGTATAGATAGAGGCCTACAATATATTCAGGTTTTTGCGATCCTTGCACATTTAATAGAAACAGGGCAAGATTTTCAATAATGACTATTTTGTCATTTTCTACTTCATTTCCTTTATTCAATCTAGTACTTTTATTTCATTTCAAAACAGAAAAATAGATCCACCTTAACAGATAAAGGAAACAAACAAATACAAAAAAAATAAACATTGCTTATTGATGTTGAGCGTGTCCACAGCACCCTTGCAATATTTCTTCTGCTTAGACAGTACACTTTGCATAATACATGGGCTTGTATGGGCGTGCATGTCATCATCCTTTTCATTTGACTGCCCCGTGAATGCTGCTCGGCGCTTTGAGGAGAAACTGCATTTTTAAGAAGCATCATGCTCAGAAGTGGTAATAAATCAAGCCTGCCTCAAGTGCTTTATCCTAACGTATTTAAATGCATACTACAAATACACTATACACTTATGGTCTATGGCAAAACCTGCACATAAGCACAAAATAAAAATGGTGCCCTTTGATGTATTGACACCCCATTCAGAGTGTACACCACCTCGTGCCCTAAGTCTTTTGGGATCGGCTCCAGACCCCCCTCAACCCTGCATGCAGCATAAAGCGGTATAGATGATGAGTGAGTAAGTGAGAAAATGGTGCAACCAAGTTGTAGCTGGTTCTCTCATCACATGGAAATACATGTGCTGTATTTAAACATTGGGCTTAGGCAAACACGATCAAGGCTGGGCTTTTGTACACAGTAGATAGCGATAACCTGCACAGAAGAAGAGAAAGCCACAGTCAGACAAGCAGCAGAAACACTGCAGAACTCTAGTGAACTATCGAGTGCCAAGCAAGACAAGGCAATCTAAGAGTGGTGTTTTCACAGCCAAAGCAACGATCAATACACACTTTCCCTTCATCTAGATTGGCATCATTGAGTACTCTCATTAAGAGCAATTAGCATCAGTGTTTCAGTTCTGGCCCCGCTGCATGGGTTGTGTGCTATTCAATGCTTTTTCCACACACAGATTGGCAACAATCCTGGACTTACACTGCTTCAAGAGTAGCGAAGATGGATTGTTACAGAGTGATGTATGATCTTTATCCATTATAAATCAATAAGAGGGTCAGACAGGGTCAGTACATGTGTACCACCCAAGGCTTCATCTCTCATCAGTTCTGCTGTTCTCTTCACATAATGCTAAATCATTCTCTTGACATTTTCACGGAGTACGCCAGAGATGAGCGCAGCAGTTTTTAAATGCTGCACATCCCTGTATCTCCTTGTAGAGAAACAAATGTGCCGCAGGAACGTAATTAAGAAGACTCGGATGTCAACACAAAGAATGTTAATGTTGTTATCATACCAAATGTTTCTTGAAGTAAACATCTCAGATATGTATTAGAAGAAACATTTAATAGATAAAATAGTAGGACAGGGTCCATGATATAATTAATCTTGAAGATGGATATCACTGTCCGTCAGTACCATATCGTTGATACAATATGGTACTGATGGACTGTGATATCCAACATGCTTTATCTGCATATGTCTGATTTAAACACGCATTTATCTGCATTTAACTTCAACTGTCTCTCCTTTACTGAGTAACTGAAGGTATGGGGGGATAGGTCACCTTCTGTTCTATATTTATCACAAATTCCATACACCTCAGTGCACACACACTCTCTCTCTCCCTCTCTCTTTCTCTTATTTACACCGACTTTGCACTTTCAAAAGCATTTCTGCACATTGTATACAGCTCTCATTTCTCATCAAAAAGGGACTTCCTATCAAATCACCCTAAACAGATTTCCCTTACATGTCTTTGAAACTGTATCAAATCCATTTCCTTGAATAATCTATAGTCTATTACTAATAGATAATCTAAATTAAAATAATGATGGTGAAATGTGTGCTTTTTTACCATTACAGTAGTACATTGGCATACTAATTTAGTCTGTTCCGGAGGCGAGCTTTTAAGGCAAAAAGTTGTATTGCGAAACGCACTTTCCCATAGGAAGTTATGTTAATGCAGACAATCCATTCCAGCCACACAAAAATATTACCAATATTACCAATTTCCAACACTATAACTATATGTTTGCATTTGAAAACAATCAGAACGTTTAGGAAAAACATGTAAATAAAGTAAAATGTTAAATAAGTAGACATTATACCTCACTTAACCTTAATTTATAATTCCTCTTAGTACCGGCTGCTTTAAAAACTAAACTGAAAGAGGCTCCCTTTTCTTTTTGCTGTTATGCTTGCTAACTTTCTTGGGATTCATCTTGCTATGTCTTTACTAAGTCTTGCACAAAATGCAAAGAAAAAACGCAAAAAAATATGTAAATTTGTTTAAAATTTGCTTGGCCTTTTACTGACATAAACAACTTTTGAAAAGCCCCCAGACGTACTCGGAACTTAGGCAGTGCTCAGTTTCGCTCGGTTCGGTCACTTGTATGCCAACAATGCTTCGTATGCCGAGGCAAATTTATTGCAAAATTTCTGTTTTTAAGGAAAAAAATTCACAGGCAATTTTATATGCTGAGGTGCCATTGTATATTATAAATCTGTAGTATCTGATGCAAACTGATGTTCCTTTTGCCTTCCGATGTTCAGAGCAAAAGGTCCATAAAATATCCAAATGTTTATTGTTGCAACAAAACCTCCCTGTAAAATGAATCTCACACTTAGACAATAGAAAACCTCCCATCAGAGAGGTGACACTAATCATGTTTACCTGTGCCTATAGTTTAGCACTTTCATTTAAGGTTTCTTTTTGCAGTGCGTCCTTGGCTAGAGTCTAGAGTTGGCTAGAGTTAGTGAAACTAATTAAAACACTTTGGATGTTGCTCCATCTCCCTGCATAGCTGAGGATGTCACTTTGTCTTCCTGCTTTACCTTGGATATCACTCCGGTCTACCTGCTTCACAGAGGGTGGTGCTTATTTACCTTGTGCTGCTGAGGGTATATGCTCAGCTTGAGATGTCGCTTCACCTCCTCATCCAGCTAGAGGCATTCCCCCAATGAAAACCTCATCCTGCCACCCCTTAACCCTCCTGCAGAGAGGAGAATATTGCTACTGCATTGCTTGCATGATGGACATTGCTTCCCTGCTGCCTTCACAGTGGCCATTGTGCCATTTCATCATGACTGTAAAAGAACCTCTACTGAATTTGTTTTGTGGCAGAAGCTTTGCAATAATTTGTCATGGCAGCACATTGTTCATCAGTCCCTGCATGTTACATGCCCTGGACACATCTGTGTTATTGTTTTTTCTTAACACCACTCAGGTAGTAAACAGCTCGGATTGTCTGAGTCTTCCAATATTTGTAGATCATGTTTATTTCTTGTGCCTTGTTATTGTTGTATTTGGTTTGCGCTGGTTTTACATCTACTCCACATCATTTGAACACATGTTTTCTTTTGTATAAAATTGTTATTTGATTATTATTATAATTATCATTATGGTGGCACAGGGGTTAGCATTGTTGCCTTGCACCTCCAGGGTCTGGGTTCGATTCCCGCCTTGGGTCTGTATGCATGGAGTTTGCATATTCTCCCTGTGCTTGGTGGGTGTCCTTTACATACACCCACACTCCCTACTTCGGTTCCTCCCACAGCCCAAACACATGCAGACAAATTTTCTTCCCAAAATTGCTTGTAGTGTGTGAATGAGTGTGTGAGTGTGTGTATGTGTTTATGCCCTACAATGGGTTGGTCTAAATTGTACCCTGGCTCGTGCCCTGGGTCTCCTGGGATAGGTACCAGGCGCCCCGCGAAACTGTATACAGGATAAAGCATTATAGACAATGAGTGAGTAAGTGATTATTATTATTATTATTATTATTATTAAAGAACCTGCTGTCCTGACTGTCAGCATTGTTAAAATTAGACCAAGAAAGGCATATTGATATGCCTATGGATATTGTGGTTTTATTTATGAAAGTGCAAGGCAGGCACTTCTTAACAACGTCACCCTTACACTCAGGTGCTGGGATAAATTAACAGAAAAAGAAATTAAGTCTGTTCTGCTTTAATATACAGCACTAAGACACTATTTCAAGTGCTGGCATTGGAATGGTGTTACAGTACATTGATGGCAATAACATGACTCATGATGATGATGATGATGATTAAATGAATGCATTTCATTTAATGCTGTGGTTGGCATTTAAAGCTCAGTCTAGAATGTCAGAGAGGAATTTGATCAGGGTGGAGGGGGCCTTTGATGCTAGCTTTCTCATTTAAATTTGTTCTTCACCAGAATGAGCCTTTTATTGTGCACACAAACACATTAATCTAACCTTAATGTCAGAATGGGAACCATATGAAGATGGTTTACTGAGCTTTTGTTTACTAGACAGATATACCAAATTAATTTCCTTACAATATTCACAAAATTATTTGATTATGTAAGTGATATTCCAGTTTTATTGGTGGTAGTAGCGTAGCGCCTTACAGTAGTTACAGGGTTTTTTTGTTGCTGTCACTATATTTGAAAAGATTTGCTGGGTTTGCTGAAAACCAACCAGCTAAGCAGGGTTGGGAAGACTCACTGCATTGACACTTGATCTAGATGCACTACAGCATACGTAGTGGACTGTAGTTGATTAGAACTCTAAATAACATAAAAGTATTTAGTCCTCAATACGGCAGTGACAGTTTGACGGCCAAGATGCAACCTTCAGTTCTGAAAAATGAAGCCGACGGAAAAGTGCTGAGACGTGCGGTTTTTCGAACATCCACTGGGGGCTGGTTTCAAACACGAGTCAACCCCGCGAAACCGCAATGTTACAGTCTGGTACAAGAACCGTCAAAAGTTATATTAAGGGGAAATTGCTATGCTTCACTTTAGCTAACCAGATAACTGAAATTTTTGTAGTTTTAACTTGCCCCAAGAAATGTATTAGTTGACGCAGGACACTATGTAGCTCCCTAAGCATTTTAGCTAAGCTAAAGCTAAATTTGCTAATTTGTGGTCACTAAGGTAAGTAGGCATGTTCCCAAACCTAGCCCCAAACCTAGCCAATGGATGCAAGGCATCCTTAGTAACAGGATTAGAACTAACCAGCTGTGGGCCAGAAGAAAACCACTTGTTAATGAAACTAATTTTAAAAAAGGCTTTAACTTACCGTACTTTCCGGACTATAAGCTGCGACTTTTGTTACACAATTTCAACCCTGCGGCTTATGCAGAGATGCGGCTAATGTATGCATTTTTTCTAACCGCCGCCAGGGGCGCTCGAGCGGAAAAGGTAAGACTGAGACATGTGATGTCGAGGAAGACGCAAGTCACAACCGCTAATAAACACCATAGAAGAAGAAATTTAACGTACGGTAACTTCGCGCGCTTTGTACATGAATAAAATTAGCATAAGCCTACCCTCATCATGGAAAATGCAAAAAGAAAAGCATATGACGCAGCTTTCAAGTTAAAAGTAATCGAGCTGGCCAATAAAGAAGGAAACAGAGCTGCAGCACGTAAATTTCGCATAGATGAGTCGATGGTGAGACGCTGGAAACGGCAGCGGGAAGAACGGGAGCAATGTAAAAAGTCGAAAAAAGAAGAGAAGCTAAGTTATGTTATGTTATTAAAACATTGAAAACTCTTTTTGTGTACCGTCTTTCTTTGTAAATATCCCATGTTTCAATGTGGGCACATGCGGCTTATAGTCAGGTGCGGTTTATGTATGTACTAAATGGTTTTTCCTTTAAAAGATGTACTAGGTGCGGCTTATAGCCAGGTGCGGGTTATAGTCCGGAAATTACTGTACTAGGGAGCATAAAGATTGGATTTGACAAGCCTGCTGAGAGAAGCCCAAACAAGCACACACAACCTATGTATTTTCCCCTCCCAATTCCAACACATCCCATATCTTCTCACTTTTTTTCCTATAACATGTATAGTCTGAGCATATGTGGTCAGACAGACCCAGGCTCAGAAGAAAGTGAGTGCGCCACAAAAATAAATCATGTCCAAAGTGCTATCGATCTAAAACCTTTTATAGTGCATTTAAAGAGAGGAAATCATTTTAGAGAGGAAAGAAAGAACGGAGATGTCAAAAGTGTTCGGTGACCATGCCTTAAATTTGCTGTCATCAAATTTTTAAGAACGATTCAGTTAAACTGTCCCGATAGCTATCAATAAATTACATGCATCTTTCTATAAATCAAAGGGGGAAATATTAGTAGCTGAACATCTTCCTACTGTTTTAGACTATCAGGATAGAGGGAAAAGCTGACAAATTAGCAGTACACAAAATACGTTAACTAGGATCCGTGCTAACTGAATGAGAAAATTAAGGACATTCTACTACTGAATTGTACTTTTAATGAGAAAGGAAAAAACAGTGAGTGCTCACTTTTTTTTTCTCCTACGAGCTTGTTTAATGAAATGAGATGTTAAATGAATTCACAAAATAATGCAAACCAATGCAAAATAATGTTCTTCACACAGTTGTGTAACATGTCTTTGTATAATGTTTCTGTGGCCTTACAATTTCTCTCTAAGGAAAAAAAAACTAAGGAGACCAAACCTGTTTGAACATGACATTGCCCCTGTGCATAAAGAGAGCTCAACTAATGTTGAAGTGAAAGAAACCGAATGGCCTGCACAAAGCCCTGACCTCAGCCACAACCAACACCTTTGTGATGAACTGAAATTTACTGTGTGCCTGGCATTCTTGAACATATACTGTAGATCTCAAATCACTCAAATGCTCTTGTTGCTAAATAGTTCCCACATGTTTCTAAACCTAATGGAAAGCCTTCGCAGAATAGTAGAGGTTGAGGTAAATTGAGGATTAATCTGGAATCTGAAATCTAAATCTGTGCAGGTTGGGTGTCCACATATTTCTGGATATCTACTGTAGGTTCTCTTATTTTAAGTTTTAAAAGCTTTACAGCTCTGTTAATGGCTAATGCATTAAGTTAAGACTTCATTAATGCACAGTGAAATTCTTTCCTTGCATATCCCAGGTTGGATCTCAGTAATTTGACATTACTGAAAACGTGTTTAGAACCATTCAAAATTTTATCTGAACCTGGAAGGATAGTGCTGAATCGTCAGTTTTATGAAGTAATGAATGGAGATCACTTGGTGAAACTGCATGGTAAAAAAAAAAAATCAAAAGTAAAAACCATAGCTATGTTTAATAGTGAAAGTAAAAGCATTTCCATATGTGCAGTAGACAATGTGATAAGAACTCTACAGGACTAAACAGTAGTGTAGTTGTTAGTGAGACTGCTGTAATAAAAAAAAGGCCTGAATGTGCTAAGGAGCATAAAGATTAGACTTTGGAGGAATGGAAAAGGTCATGTGATCGGATGAGTTTTAATTGATCCTATTCCAGTGTAATGGGTGCATCAGGGTAAGAAGGAAAGTGATCTGGGGTTGCTTCAGTTGGCCAGATCTAGACTCATCAGTGTTATGTGGCAACAAAATGAGTCCAGCTGACGACCTGAATATACTGAATGACCAGGTTCAAACATCAATGGAGTTTTCCTTCCCTGATATTTTCAGTACTTAAACTGTGAAAGAGTGGTTCTGGGGTCACTGTCACACATGGACTGGCCACCACATTGTGTGCTGTAATCAAAGCTGAAGGTGACTGAATGAAATCTTTGAGTGTGCGGCTTTTTTTGGACAGGCAGTGTATGTATATACGGAATGTGGATGAAGCCACATTCCCAGATGTGATGTATGAGCTATCAGGTTAGTGTAGCACTGCTTTTGAGTGTTTGCCCACCGTACATTACAGCATTAATGGGGTTCTGCTAATTGTCCCAGGCATAAGCCAGTGTCCATTAATTCACTAATGGAATTTCCGTCTGAAACAACACCTGAATTCTAATTCTATGAATAAATCGTAAAGCTTTCAAGGCCTGGTTAACATTCAACGATTTACTTTACCCTTCTTTCAAAATAATTTTACATTAACGCAACTACATCAGACCTAATGAATGATATAGACAACAAATGTTTGATAGATGTCATAGTTTTGGTTAGTATGTTTCTCTTGGACTGTTTTTGGGTTTCTAGTTGACAAACCAAATGCAGTTGTGCTAGGGAGCAATGTAATCCTGGACTCACTGACTGGCCCAGTGAGTATTGGAGGTCGTAAATCTTAAAACATACATCATGAGGCATGCTTTATTTGGAAACATTTTTATGTGACCTTTTTATCTGTTCCAGGAAAGCCTAATGTTGATTTATACCCGTTTCAGATTTCCTGATTATACTACTGTATACTCTATTCAATAGTAATAAGCTAGTTATGTCTTTGCTGAGGCAAGACAAAGCAATGCAGTAACATGATGAACTCTGTGGTTCAGACCTTTTGGGCCTTTTGTTTTCTGATCAATTCTTAAGAAGCGGCCTTCTACTCGCTGATTTAATAATAACTCAGCGTTCAGTTTTCCACTGTGAGTTACAGGAACAACCATTTGACCGTTAGATTAATCTTTCCTCATGCATGTCTTTATGGACCATCTTTATGCACTTGGGGATTGTAAGGCTTGGATGCAGCTGCTCGGCCATGGGAAACCATTTCATGAAGGTCTCTATATACTGTTCTTGATCGAATCTGAAGGCCACATAAAGTTTGGAGGTCTGTAGCTATTGACTCTGCAGAAAATTGGTGACCTCTGTGCATTATGCGTCTCAGCATCCTCCGACCCTTCTTTGATACTCTGTAATTTTATGTGGCCTACCACTTCGTAGCTGCTGAGTTCCTGTCGTTCCCAATTGCTTCCACTTTGTTATAAGACCGTTGACTGTTTGTTAAAAACAGTTGACTGTGGAATATTTAGGAGCCAGGAAATTTCACGACTGTATTTAGTGCATAGGTGGCATCCTATCACTGTACCATGGTGGAATTCACTGAGCTCCTTAGAGAAACCCATTCTCTCTAAGGTTTGTAGAAGCGGCCTGCATGCCTAGGTGCTTGATTTTAAACACCTGTAAGAATGGAAGTGATTGGAATACCTGAATTCAATGATTTGGATGGGTGAGTGAATCCTCCTGCCAGTATACTGCAGTGTACAGTATATGAGACACTATAATATCTGCACTACAAATTTTGTAATATGTGTTTATTAAGTCTGCATTATTATGTTCAAAACCATTCACGATTTCCAAACGTACCTTAAAAATGAATAGATAAATAACATTAAATAAGAATAATTGCATGTCTGTGAAGAAAGCAACATGTTACATGACAGAGCAGTTGTTAGATTCTCGGTTTTGCATAAAAATAGAAAGTGCCCAAAGATATCATTTTGAAATCGGTTATTTGTGTAACAACCTCAACAGCAACCTCATTTCCTCTCTCATTTTGTTCCAACCACTCGAAAATTTAAAATAATTATTCAAGTATTCTCCACCATTTACATTTACATATAGGCATTTGGCAGACGCTCTTATCCAGAGCGACTTACATTTTTTATCTCATTACACATCTGAGCAGTTGAGGGTTAAGGGCATTGCTCAAGGGCCCAACAGTGGCAACTTGGTGGTTGTGGGGTTTGAACCTGGGATCTTCCGAACCGTAGTCCAATGCCTTAACCACTGAGCTACTCCTACCACCGCCAGTATACTAAATCAAACTGGTCAGGTACAGGGACTGGCCTAAAAATAAGAGGCCAAAGCCTGCCATAAATGAGTGTAGGTGCATATTATTCACAAGTTCTGACGCGTGTCTTTAGTTACACAGTGTCACTGACGACATCAGACGTTTCGTTGATTTCTTTGTCTCTTGTTTATTTTCAACATCAAAAACAACGGTTGTTACAGTTTCTTGCATTAATCCACTGTAGTCACGACAAGTCGCTTGCTGTGTTCAGTAGCTTCGATAGATTACAGTTACAACAACTTAATTTACTGTATTCCTTTTAGCTTACTGTCTCACGGTCAAAAGCTTGTGTGCTCCACACCTTTCTGTATTCTTCCGTGTCTTAACAACAACTAACAACTAACGTGCGTGATAGACATGGAACTGCATAACTGTGGGATGATATCACAGAACAACCCATGAAATGATGTCACAATACAAATTATATGTATGATACTTAATGCTTAATGCTTAACTAATAAACTGAAATAAGATAAACATAACAACAAATCACAAGAATGAAATATGGCCCTTACAATGAGAGTCGAAAAAGACCTTCAGTAAGCTATTCATCAGGACAACATTAAAATTACAAGAAAGTCCAGCTGTTTGGAAGCGAAGTATATGAAGAAATTAGGGGTGTCTCCGATTTTGCACAACGTTGTACATACTTGGTCAGTTTTGTACACCTGGTTAATGAATCCCTATGTGCTTTTTAAACGCTGTCTCCCCTTCCTGATGTAGTCACTGTATTGCTTCAATAATAACCTTCCATATTCCAGGAAGGATTTCTGCTAGGTTCTGGCGCGTGGCTTTAAGGATTTGCCCATTCAGCCACCAGAGCACTAGTGAGGTCCAGCACTGATGTCGGGTGAAGAGAGCTGGAGTGCAGTCAGCTTTTCAGTTCATCCCAAAGGTGTTTGGAGATGTTGAGGTCAGGAAGCCACTCAAGCTTACTTAGTGCACATGGGCATTGTCCTGCTGGAACATGTTTGTCCCCTTTTATTCCGGTGAAGGAAAGCTGTCATTCTAGAGTATACAAATACATCCCATATGAATGAATGACTGTAGGAGGATGTATTCTACCTCTAGAACCATGATATGTTATAAAAGCTCCATACAAAATTTCTTCATGAGTCTGACAAATCAAAATGTGGCAAATGATGTGTGATAATTGGGTATTCTGTGCAAACTGAACATCTCAGCTGTCTAAGGCCAGAACAGAGGAGATGCTGTAAGGGTTAGTGAGGAAGCTGAGAGTAGAGATGCAGAGCATGACAGTGAGAGATGCTAGTTTATGGTGCATGATTAGGCTCTTCATTGATCTGCTGTGTAAAGCCATCACTCCTGCCTGCTGAACAGAGAGAGAGAGAGGAGAGAGGAGGAAAAGGGAGACGCCATTGATGGCCAAGGAGAGAAATGAAAGAGCTAGGATACATACTTTATATTGACTCTGAGCATGAATTAGCCCTATATGTGAGTGTCCCAGCGGATGCCTTTTGGACTGGACCATATGCTTCGTACTGCCTTGATGAAAGGGTGGCTTTCAGTTGGAAGAAAAGATAAAGATAGTGAGAGATCTAAACTGCCAGCTTTTATCGATAGGCTGCACGGTGGTGTAGTGACTAGCACTGTCGCCTTGCACCTTCAGGGACCGGGTTCGACTCAATTCCCGTCTTTGTGTGCATGGAGTTTGCGTGTTCTCCCCGTGCTTGGTGGGTTTTCTCCGGGTACTCCGGTTTCCTCCCACAAGTCCAAAAATATGCAAGTTAGGTTGAGTGGCGTTTCCAGATTGCCCGTAGTGTGTGAATGAGTGTGTGAGTGTATGTGTGTGTGCCCTGCGATGGATTGGCACCCTCTCCAGGGTGTACCCTGCCTCGTTCCCTAAGTCTCCTGGGATAGGCTCCCACGACCCTGAATACAGGATAAAGCGGTATAGAAGATGAGTGAGCGAGAGAGTGAGAAACATATCGATTAGATATATTGGGGAATGAAAATATCACAACATTGTTCGCTTGTTCTTACAAGTTAGATTTGTATTTTGAGTTGTGGATCTCATACACTACATTTTGTGCAGCCTGCCAGTAAGAGTTAGTGACTGAGTCTTACAGTGTAAAATGGGTGAAAAGAATGGCTTCTTTTAATCCAAATGACAAAGCGATTGTCTAAGTAATTGTAAAAATATAAATTGTAATTCTAGTGTTCAAATAAATTATGCTTTTTGTGTACGGTACAGTATGCTGATTATCTATTAACGTGTAAGTAAATTGTGCATTGCCTGAGTTTGGATATTTTTCATAAGGAAATCAAATATAGATTTGTTAGCCATATTAGGTATAAAGCTAATGAGCCAGACAATGAAGCTGTGGGAAAGAGTAGTGAAAGCTAGGTTAAGGGCAGAGGTGAGCATTTGTGAGCAGCAATATGGTTTTATGCCTAGAAAGAGTACATCAGATGCAGTATTTGCTTTGAGGATGTTGGCGGAGAAGTACAGAGAAGTTAACAGGGAGTTGCATTGTGTCTTTTTAGATTTAGAGAAAGCGAATGACAGGGTGCCAAGAGAGGAGCTGTGGTATTGTATGAGGAAGTCTGGAGTGGGAGAGAAGTATGTAAGAGTGGTGCAGGACATGTATGAGAGCTGTAAGACAGTGGTAAGATGTGCTGTAGGTGTGACAGAAGAGTTTAAGGTGGAGGTGGGTCTGCATCAAGGATCGGCTCTAAGCCCCTTTTTGTTTGCTCTGGTGATGGACAGGATGACAGATGAGGTAAGACAGGAGTCCCCATGGACTATGATGTTTGCAGATGACATTGTGCTCTGTAGCGAGAGCAGGGAACAGGTGGAGGAAAATTTGGAGAGGTGGAGGTATGCTCTGGAAAGCAGAGGAATGAAGGTTAGCCGCAGCAAGACGGAATACATGTGTGTAAATGAGAGGGACCCAGGAGGATCGGTGAGGCTACAGGGAGCAGAGGTAAAGAAGGTGCAGGATTTTAAGTACTTGGGGTCAACGGTCCAGAGCAACGGAGAGTGTGGAAAGGAGGTGAAGAGGCGGGTACAGGCAGGTTGGAATGGGTGAAGAAAAGTGTCAGGTGTGTTGTGCGATAAAAGAGTATCAGCGAGAATGAAAGGAAAGGTGTACAGGACAGTGGTGAGACCAGCAATGCTCTACAGCTTAGAGACGGGGGCGCTAAAGAAAAGACAGGAGGCAGAGTTGGAGGTAGCAGAGCTGAAGATGTTGAGGTTTTCTTTGGGAGTGATAAGGATGGATAAGATTAAGAATGAGTTTATCAGAGGGACAACCCACGTTAGATGTTTTGGAGATAAAGTCAGAGAGGCCAGATTGAGGTGGTTTGGGCATGTTCAGAGGAGAGATTGTGAATATATCGGTAGAAGGATGCTAAGGTTAAAACTGCCAGGCAGGAGGTCTAGAGGAAGACCAAAGAGGAGATTTATGGATGCAGTGAGAGAGAACATGAAGTTAGTTGGTGTGAGAGAAGAGGATGCAGAGGGTAGAGTTAGATGGAGGCAGATGATTCGCTGCGGCGACCCCTGAAAGGGAACAGCCGAAAGACAAAGAAGAAGATAGGTGCAAGGACTGAGTTGTACACACTTTTGCCTTCAGGACTGCCTTTGTTCTTCATGGTTTAAATTCAAAAAGGTGCTGGAAATATCCATTAGAGGTTTTAGTCCTCATTGACATAAAGACATGAATCACACAATTACTGCAGAAATATCATGATGCGAATCTCCCGTTTCACCACATCGCAAAGGCTCTATTAGATTAAGTTCTGGTGATTGTGGAAGCTGTTTGCGCGTAATGTTTAAGAATCCATTTTGAGAGGATTTTAGCTCGTGCAATGGCACATTATTCTGTGGTCATACAGTGATGGAAATGGGCAGCAGCAATACTCAGGTAGGCTGTGGCATTTAATCGATGGTAAAAGGCCCAACACGTGCCAAGAAAATATCCCCTACACCATTACTTCATGACCAGCCTGAACTGTTGATACAAGGCAGGATAGATTCATGCTTTTTTGTTTCCACCACATTCTGACATCTGAAAACCCACCAAAATCAAGACTTAAGACCAAGCAACATTTTTTCAATCTTCTAGTGTCCAATTTTGGTGAGCCCATGCATGACTGTTGTCCTAGTTTCTTGTTTTTAGTTGACAGGAGTGGCACCCGATGTGGCACCTCATCTGCGTTAGGGTTTGACGTGTTGTGCATTCAGGGATGCTCTTCTGCATACCTCAGTTTAATGAGATGTTATTTGAGTAACTGTTGCATTTCTATAAGCTTGAACCAGTCTGGCTATTCTCCTCTGACCTCTGGAATCAACGAGGCATTTTCACCCGACATCTGTTGTTCAAAGGAGATTTTCAGTTTTTCAGACCTCTGTAAACCCTAGAGATCGCTGTTTGGGTAAATACCAGTAGATCAGCAGTTTCAGAAATACTCAGACCAGCCAATCTGGCACCAACAACCATCGCAAATTCAAAGTCACTTACATCACATTTACTCTCTTTTAAAATGAGTGTACATACTGTCTACTGGCCACCGATTGACAGATTAGATATTTGTGTTAATTACCAGTTCACCTTTTGTTTTGTGTTAATCTTTAGTTTACCTTTATTTTTATCTAATGAAGTAGTCGGTGTGTATGTTGACAATATGTTATTAATAAACATCTCTTTCCAAAAATATACTGTATTGTTTACTTGTTGCAATTAATGACAATTTTTGCACCTTAATGTTTGCTAATTCTTTTACTGTTAACTGTTACTCAGCTTGATAACAGGTTGGTGTTTCCATTTAGGTAGCCAAGGAGCTGACACAGAGGAGCGGCTCGTCGAGCATCTCCTAAATCCTGCTCATTACAACAAATTGATTCGGCCAGCAACGAATGGCTCGGAGTTGGTGACTGTGCAGCTGATGGTCTCACTGGCGCAGCTTATCAGCGTGGTGAGTACAACGTTCTTTCTTATATGACCAAACATGCGTGAAACATTTCTACATAATATGCATTACTTTAAGTAGTGATGAAGTGGAACCTCGGATTGCGAGTTACGCGGTTTGCGAGTGTTCCGCAAGACGAGCAAAGATTTTTAATAAATGTTGATTTGAAAAATGAGCAAGTCTTGGTTCACGAGTACTGAGTATCATGTATCACACATGCGCTTCTTGTTTTGACGCTGAGCGTCATGTGATCACAACTGAGCCAATGTTTTTTCTCTCTCTTGCGCTGCAGAATTGTGGGTAATCATCTCCCCCACTGGGTCTTAGTGTGCGTCTCTTAATGGTACAATCAACATCCGTGCACGAGTGTACTGTTTACCATAACACTGTGGCCACGTGCATGTGCATAAAACATATTTTACTTTGTGTTTGTACGCGCATGTGTACAGCACGTGTGTACTGTTTGTTATAACACACCTGTGTGCGCGCGTGTAAAGCAAAAGAAAGTCTTATTAGAGAGGTAAAAGATCTATTTTCTCTTTCTCTGTATTAACATGCCATTATGGTGTGCGCGTGCGCCATTGGGTGTCCATTCACATGCACACACTTTTTCCTCTCGCCTTTACACACACACACACACACACACACACACACACACACACACACACACACACACAAACACACTTTGTTCCTCTAATGGAAACACTGCTCTGTCGTGATTCTTTTCAAAGGTAAAGGGCAGGTTAAATTGTTTTATTTTTACTCTACAGCAGTGATTCCGTTAGTGTGTCGCTTAATTGAGTGTCATTAGAGAGATTTCTTGTTTATTTTTCTGATAAAACAGCATTTTCGTTGTGTGCGGGCATGTGTGTGAAAAGAGTGGAGGAAGGGTAGCTGTGTAAGACGAGAAGGGGAGCTTACTTTAGATTCACACACACACACACACACACACACACACACACACACACACACACATATATATATACACAGTGCCTGCGCACACAAACGGAAACACTTAACAGTCGGGATTTATTTTTTGCTTTTTTTTTTTAAAGGTTAACTTCAGGTTAATTTGGTTCATTTTTATATTTATTTATATTTTGTATAAAAACATTTTTTGTATGAATTATTTTTATGTATTTTTTTTTTTTGGAGGGGGCTTTGGAACGAATAATTTGAGTTTCCATTATTTCCTATCGAAAATAAGAAATATGAGCCCAGTTCTGGAACAAATTATGCTCATAATCCAAGGTTCCACTGTGTTTGATATAATTGATATAATGACCCATTGCATGTTAATGTATTTACCTATCTAAAGGTTTTTTGTAAGCCATCATAAATCAACAGAAGACAATTGGAATTACGCGCAACCGCACTGATGTTTAGAATGATCAGCAATGATTTAAATGGCTTCTGTAGCTTAACTAACCAATAACTATAAGTGTTCTGTTCAATGAAGTTCTGTTTGAATTTTGCATAATAGATCCACTGTTAAGTCTGTCAGGCTGTGGTGCTACTGAGAGTTACTGTTAAATAATGCAGAAACTCTTGATATTATTGACCTTCATGGGAAAGCAGTTAATAGTGTAAATTATACACTATTATAGTGTCTAATCTATCATAACTAATTAAATAAAGAAAAACATATTCCAAGGAAAACAACAATCAATGGAATCTAGGAACCTCTGTAGTCCAACTAGGGATCATGGAGGCCAATGGTGACCATTGTATTTTTGTCCCATTTTAACAACCGTGGTAAAACTTTCACACAGACATACACACACTGTAGGCAGTTTGGAACCTCGAATAGGGTTCTCTGGGTTTTTTAGAGATGGGATAAAAAATTTTTGTGTTGTGCTACAGTGACACCGTCAGGCCACTTGGGCCCATCATACTTGTCTGAGTGTTGAAAGGGAGTACAGTACTTTCCGTGGAGCACATTTTAATGCCTCTACAACTTATGGTTTGGTCTGCATTATTTGTTTTGGGGGGGAAAATAAGGTTACAGAACTACTAATATATTAAACGTATTAAAATAATGCTCATACCAAGCATGTTTTGTTAATGAGAATTTACAGGTAAACATAATTGTCAAGTTTCAGTCTATACTGGTCTCCATGAAAACCCTGAATCCTTTAGTCCCACATTATTATAAATACTACCATGTGACCCAGATGTCTGACGTTAGTAACTATCGTCAGACTTCTTATAGGCCTCATCTGTTCACAATCATACACAGTCCCAAAAGAAATTAGAAAATGCATTTGCCTCAGCCGGAATCTTTTCATGGCCAAGGAGCTCATTGCAATCATGTCAGGATTTGCCCATGCCCTCTGGTCAATTCAGTCCCAGCAACCCATGCTCATTTTAAGCATAAAAAATGGTCAACATTAATGCCCAGAACAAGTGTAATGCCTCATGTAACTGTCAGAGTGGGCAAGTGAAAATAAATCTGACATTGTTATCCGTGTTCCTATTTTGAGACAATTATTGTTGTTGCATTGCATCTGTGATCAGAGGTTCTGTACCTGGCTTGTTTTCCAATCAGATACTGTTTTCCTGTCTTGTTCACCAGTTGAAGGCTGTTTGTATCTGTGCTTTTGGTCTTTTTTATGATAAGTATTTTTATGCTTAAAATGTTCCTTTAACCGACTTAAACTGGCTGCCTGGGAATAAACAGTAAAATTAGACATGAAGAAATGGACAACAGAAAACCAGCACCATCAGCATATGTGATGACAGGAGCCTTTATGTGTCACATATGCTTTACAGCACAGTGACATTCTTTTCATTGCATATCCCACAAGCTTTTTGTTAAGAGGCTATCGTCAGAGTGCAGGGTCGGTCATAATACAGCACTCCTGGAGCAGCGACAGCCTTTGCTCAAGGGCCCAACAGTGGGAGCTTGGTGGTACTGGGAATGGATCCGCCAGCAGACTGCTCAGCAATCTGGATCCTAAACCGTTTGAGCCACCACTGTTCTTTTTATTTAAAAAATTTATTTAAAAAAGTAAAACACTCATATAGTATATTCTGGATTCATAACATGTCAAGTGATGTTCAGTGAATCTCATGAAAATCAAAAATCTAGTATCTCAAAATATTTAAATATTTCCTAAGATCAAAAACAGATTTGCAACAAAGAACTGTCAAACTTCTGTCAAACTGTCAACTCCATAAAACACAGTGGACCAACACTATGATGACACAGCACTGAAAATCATCACCAACCATGGAAACATCACACTGGACTTCAAGCAACTTGGATTCTGTGCCTCTCCCGTCTTTCTCCAGACTCTGGGACATTGATATCCGAATGAAATGAAAAGAGGACCTTAGCCCAGGTAAGATGCTACTGACATTGTATCTGGTTCAGGAGTGGCTTGATACCAAGAACAGTTGTAGCCCATTTTCAAAGACATCTGTGCATGATGTATCTTGATTCACTAACTCCAGCCTTACTTCACTCACTTTGAAGCTCTCACGAGGCTGCAGTCATCCCTATTGCTTGTGGAATTTTTCCTACCACACTTTTCTCTTTGAGTCAACTTTCCATGAATATGCTTCGATATCAGACACTGAAAACAGCCAGCTCTTTCTAAGATGATCTTCTGTGGTTTACTCTCTTTGTGGAGGATGTGAGGATTGTCTTCTGGATAACTGTCAATTCAACAGCCTTCCCCATGATTGTGGCTGCACGGACTGAACTAGATCAGATGTACATGGGATTTTATATCATATAAATAGTAATTTCAAAGCTCAAAATGATATTCCAATATTTTTAGACACTTGATTGTAATTTTCATGGTTTGTAAGCCATAATGATCAAAATGAAAACAAAGCAGGCTTGAACGATTTCAGCTGACATGATTGCACAGGTACTTGTTCTAGCCCTTTTGACCGAACGACATCACTCAAATTTTGTTGTGTTTATTGTGATCCTATGTGCTGCTCTTGTGTACATCTTCACAATCAATTATGTATTTTTATTTCATTTCCTCCCATTAAAATGAATGGGAGGAAAAGAGCAATTGTTCAGCATGGCATACATCAGCTTTTCCAGTACTGTATGTCCACAAATAGAGCAGTACATATGTTTCCCGTGGGTAGTGTTGCTGCTTTCTAAGCTTAAGACCTGGATTACATTTTTTATAGTCGCTATAAACAAAATAAATCACACTGTTGTTTTCTTGCAGAAATGAATCTATAGTCATCCACTTATTTTATAACAAGCATGGTACCTAGTATTTAAAAAAGAACTTTTAATTAAATTTAGACAAAAAAGTCGTCTTTATGGAGCTGATGAGATTTATGAATTAATTAAAAAGTTCTGTAAACAACTTTATAGAATCAGATTAGTTGGCATAGTGGCACCTCCAAGGCTCGGGTCCTGTTACCGGCTAGGTTTAATTTCCATCTCTGTGTGCATGGAGTTTGCATGTTCTCCCTGTGCTTGGTAGGTTTCCTCTGGGTGCTCCAGGTTCCTCCCACAATCCAAAGACAGGCAGATTAAACTTGGGCATTCCCAAATTGCCCATATTGGATAATTTGGAATAGTTGAAAATAGTCTGAAAAAAGGTTGATGGAACAGTTATGGATTTCTATCAGTGTCACTTAAAGATACCAGTCCCAAACCAACCAGCAAGTAGAATGAGCCATGTGAACTGACCCAACTGAATATTTTTCTACAGTCATACCAGTAACACATGCAGAACACATGGTGTGAATTGAACAGACAGTTGTCATGTGGGAATGTAGGGTATCTCAAACCTGCCCAAACTGATCCATTTTTAAATGCTTGGACGACTACTGCATCTGCATTACCTGCCACTTTATTAGAAGCACCCGTACACCTGCACAATTAGGCAGATTTCTAATGAGCCAATCAGTGAAATGTAAAAAAAAAAATCATGCGGATAAAGGTCAAAAGGTTCAATTAAGATGTACTTGAAACATTAGAAGAAAGGTTTGGAGTGATCTCTTTGACTTTGATCTTGGCATAAATGTTGTTACCGGAAGAATTGGATTAAATATGTCATAAACTGCTGATCTCTCAAAAAATATGACACACAGCAGTCTCTACAGTTTTCACAGAATGGTGTGACAAATAAACACTGAGTGAGGGATAGTTATGTGTGTGGAAGTACACTGGTCATAAGACGTGTCTGAGAATAATGGACTTGGTTCGAGGTTCTAAAAAGTACAGAGTAGCTCAAATAATCTTAAAATAAAAAGAATATTCTTTATAACTCAGTGAACAGAACATCATTTCAGCTTGGCACCCAGCCACCAAAAACTATTAACAATATTAGATTTCCAACACTGGTGCACTAGTGGTTCAATAGGTGTTTCGCTGCCATGCGGAAGGTCCGGGTTGAATTCCCAGCCCGTCCTCTAACCCCGGCCGGTAAAATAGGAGGATTGCGTCAGAAGGGGCATCCCATGTAAAAAACCTGTGGGAAGCTCGTACGTGCGGACTGGATGACCCTCTGTGGGGACCCCTTGCCGGGAACAGCCGAATGACCAACAACACATTCAGTTTTCTATATTATAATCATATTTTTGCATATAAAAATCATATAAAAAAATCATCCTCTATTCTTATTTTATCAGTGTTTGCTGGTAATAACTTGCTGGTTTATTCTCTCCATTACTACTTGCTGATGCACCTTATGTACAGTTAAATTCCATAGAAGCAGTATTTTCATATTCGTATATTATTGGATAGCATTTTTCTACCTCATTAGTGCACCTTACTGTAAATTGTTAACAGTGTTCTTATGTTGGATATTACGTGAACTGGCTGCTGTAACGATACAATTTCCTTTTGCGATTAATAACCTACTTTATCTATTTATCATCTAGAAAAAACATGTAAATGAAGTAAAATATGAAATAAATAAACCTTAAACCACACTTAACCTTTTATGACTCTTGGCACCGGATGCTTTAAAAACGAAACTGTAAGTGGCTCCATTTTATTCTTGCTGAAAAACAAAATAAAAATAACTAAAAAATATGTAAACTCGCTTTACCTGAATAGCGAGTTTACATATTTTGCGACTTTGGTTTGGCACAGGTCGGTCCGGTCGCTCGTACGCCAAAATGCTTTGCATGCCGAGGGCAAATTCCTTGCAAAATTTTAGTTCTAGAAGCAAAAATTCTTTAGGCTTTGTATACCGAGGTTTGACTGTAATTGAAAGGTTGGATGAATGTGCATTTGTTCCCAGTAAAGTATTTGATGAGTGTATGTTCAGTTAATGAAATGCATTGTATTCGAGGCCTTCACTGTCAATAACTAATTAACAATCTATTAAATAAATTGTGAATTGTATTGTGTTATCATAATAAAGGTTCTACAATCACACCAGTGTGTAACAGAACGCTACCACTGACCTGGCTTAGATTCTCATTGGCACTTTTACTGTAACATTCTCTGAAAATTGTCTGCTAATCGCATTGATTGTTGCATGCTCTGTGCCTTTAGTGCATTGCAAATCACCAGGTGTGTTACCTCGGCTGCAGGATTAACGCTAAGGCTCTGAAATGCATCTCTAGGGGTTTGGTTAGCCCTGAGTGAATGAATTGATATTTCAGAACGTTGCCCTACTGATTTTAGGCTTCAAACTACAACATGGTCAATAATATAATGGATTTTTTTTTCATGTTTTATCCTATGTTGTTTTCATGTATTTTTTAGTATCGTCATATTACACTTTATAAATAGGTAATGTGTTTCTTTTAATTCTGTGGATTGACGTTTTGATTGTATTGCTGTTTTAATGACAAGCTTACAGTACCGTATATGATTCACCTGTATGATTTTTTACATGTCTGTGTGTTAACAGCACGAGAGAGAGCAGATCATGACCACTAACGTCTGGCTCACTCAGGTCAGTCCCTGCTTACAAACGCATCCCTTTCCTACACCTCTACCACACTTCATTCTTCCTGTTCACAAACATACACACTTAGACATCAAGACACATGCATACATAAATTAACTGAGGGTCAGTAGCACCTGAGCTGTGGAGGCCAATGCCAGCTATTTGCTCACACCATTTATCCAGACGCATACATAATACTCTGAGCTGAACTGTTGGATCATTTCCTTCATGGTGAAACATCTGGCTTGGCAGGAGTGTTGCCTGCTGTCAATAAATCACTGCTACACTGCTTTCATGGTTATGATGGTCAGCTCGGTGTGTGGGTGTGAAAGCTAGAATGTAATTATTTTAATGGCTCTTTTCTAATCAGTGCCAAGCAGGATGTATGCTAAATGACCATCATTATTGCTAGACGTTCATTAGTCCCTCCAATCTGTCCATATGTTGGTGTAAAGATGACAGCTTTTAAGTTTTTATGGCTTCAAATGTTCTCATTTAGGGGATCTGTCAAAGGTTGTAGTAGCATGTCATTTCTCCAGCTTTCTAATTAATGAATTTCCATCATCACTGTGTAAGATAAGCAATACTGGTAATACTGAGATTAGATTATATCGCACTACCGGCTAATTCGATTACACTCCTACTACACGCTACTTCATAAGGTACACTTTGTTGGTACTACAATAGGTTGGTCCCCATTTTGCCTTCACAAGCGCGTTAATTATTTATGGTAGAGATCCAACAATGTGCTGGAACCGTTCCTTAGAGATTCCGGTCCATATTGACATGATGGCATCACAGAGGCTGCACAATTATGATGCAAATCTCCCATTCTACCACATCTCCAAGGTGCTCTAATGGATTGAGATCTGGTGACTATCAAGAAACCACTTTAACATGACTTTAGCTTTGTGTTATGGCACGTGATCCTGCTGGACATAGAGGGATGGACATAGTCGGCAAAAAGGCTCAGGCAGGCTGTGGCATTTAAACAATATTCAACTGGTACTGAGAGGGCAAAGGTGGGTCACAAAAATACCCCTTTATCCTACCATAACCTCCCTGAATAAAAGATGGATTCATGGTTTTATTCAGACTAACCCAACTGGTACCAATAACCATTATCATTTAAATGATCTTTCAAAGTCATCTAGATCACCTTTCTTCCCAATTTTGATACTCGGTTTGAACTTAAGCAGCTCATCTTGACCATGTCTACGTGTAAGAAGTGCAGCTAGCACAGTAGCATCGAGTAATGTAGTGAAAGAAAAAGACAAGTGAGGTAGAATAGTCAAGTACAAACTGGCAAGCAGTTCCAATGGCTTCAAATGGCATATAAAGGCATTTAAGTGGTATATATGTCAAAATTAATCCAGTGCAATCCAACGACACAAATAGTAGAACCATGACTTAGGTGCAAAACTGCATACGGTTAGTCAGTGCTGCATTGAATGGTTGGAGTTTTGGGGAAGGAGGTTCCAACTTATTCTGAGAGGTTTAACAGCTAAGGTTCAGAAGCTCTTCCATAGCTTGGTCCCAGATGGGATAGGAGTGAACAGTCCATTGTTGGGGTGAGAGATAATAATGCCTTGATAATGCCTCCCACCCTCTGTAGGTAAGGTTTGGGATAAAGATTCTCATGGGAGGCTTACTAGGGTATCAGTGATATGTTGAGTGCTATTCACTATCACTTAATGACCTTCCTGCCAGGGCCCAAGCATCTGATGTATGGCATTTGGATGTAGTGTAAAGTGTCAGGATGTTTTCCACGGTACAGCATTAGACATTTACTGTAACTCGGTCCATGAGCAGATGACTAATTCTTATTTTAAATTGTATAAAGGCTTTCCGAGCATTATTTTCTAAACGTATCTGTCACTTATTTGAATTTAAGTGAATGATGGTGGATTTTAATTGTTTTGGCCCAGGAGTGGCAGGATTACCGCCTCACATGGGACCCAGATAAGTTTGACGGTATGAAGAAGGTCCGCCTTCCCTCCAAGCACATCTGGCTGCCAGATGTCGTCCTTTACAACAAGTAAGTGTCTGGTCCTTCTGCACCTTAGTCATCTACGTAGTATGTGTAAATACTTACAATTTACATTAAGTCACTATTAACCAGTTTACACTTTCTTATTTTCACATCCAAATCAACACTCTCGGTATGATCTACTCTAACACAAATGCACATCCAAATAAATTGAAATGCTCATAATTTAGAGCCAGGTTTTACAGTTCACAATTCATCCTACAATGTAATTAGACGTGTATAATTTGACATACAAGGTATCATGTTTTTTTGTTTTTTTTTGCTATACCTAGACAGAGTGTATTTGTGTGACTTCAATGCATGTTCTTGCATGGCATAACTGAATAATGTTATATTACCGAATTCCTTAACACTGACCCAAGTTTAGCACATACTGCATTTAAATCTTCATTCCGGTTCTGTATTTTCTGTCCTTGTTCTCTTCCAGTGCTGATGGGATGTATGAAGTGTCCTTCTATTCCAACGCTGTAGTTTCATATGACGGCAGTGTTTTCTGGCTTCCACCAGCAATCTACAAGAGTGCCTGCAAGATCGAGGTGAAACACTTCCCATTTGACCAGCAGAATTGCACTTTAAGTTTTCGTTCATGGACGTATGACCGCACAGAGGTAGACTTGGTGTTGCGGTCCGATGTGGCCAGCATGGATGACTTCACGCCAAGTGGTGAGTGGGACATCATTGCGCTGCCTGGGCGTCGCAACGAGAACCCGTCAGACCCAGCCTATGTGGCCATCACGTATGATTTCATCATCCGCCGCAAGCCACTCTTCTACACAATCAATCTGATAATCCCATGTGTGCTGATCACATCACTGGCTATCCTGGTGTTCTACCTGCCATCGGACTGCGGTGAGAAGATGACGCTGTGTATATCCGTGCTGTTAGCACTCACTGTCTTTCTGCTGCTAATCTCCAAGATTGTTCCACCTACATCTCTGGATGTGCCACTTGTAGGCAAGTACCTCATGTTCACCATGGTACTTGTCACATTCTCAATTGTCACCAGTGTGTGTGTGCTCAACGTGCACCATCGTTCCCCCACTACCCACACCATGCCACCATGGGTTAGGGTTGTCTTCCTTGATAAACTTCCTGCCCTACTCTTTATGCGACAGCCCAGGAACAGCAGCGAGCGCCAGAAGCTAAGGCAACGGCGTCGTGCCAATGAGAAACTTGCCGTGCCTGGTCAGGAGAGTGGTGAAGCATGCACATGTTACGTCAATCGGGCCTCAGTCAAGCAGTTCGGAGGAGATGCAGGAGACGGTGGCGGAGATTCCGTGGAAGGATTGAATGGTCTGAGGGATGGAGGGCGCGAGGGCAGAGAGGGCACCTCAGCCGTGCCACGGGCAAAGCAGCAGTCTTCTGCTGCTCTTTCTCAGGGTCTTTTGAGCCAGGCGTGCCCAGGCTTTGACGAAGCTGTTGAGGGAGTGCGCTTCATAGCCAACCACATGAAGTGTGAAGATGATGATCGCAGTGTGAGTCATGATCGTTTCATATCATTGGAAAATTTTGCTTTTCTTTGTTATTTCTATTGTCACTAATTGATTCAAACTAATTGATTCTTCTTGTGTTGCTTTGCACATAGTTGCTTGAGGGAACCACCATCTAAAGCCTATTAGGGGGGGATATGTATATGTATTTTATAACTTGTGAGATTGTTCTGTTATAGAAACTTCACTATGAAAGAGCTACACCTCCTGTAATTGGGGACCCACTGTACATCTCTCTGGTATATCTGGAGTAATAACGTACTGCTGCTGTATTGCTGAATAGAACACTATTTGTATGTAGTACTTTAATGCAGAGGAAGAGTAAACGTCTCTCCTTTTGATCTATAAGATCATTGTAAAGATGAGTGTCAGTGTTTTCTGACCTTCCAAAGTGCTCTGGTAGAAAATGCATGGTCCATCTACCTTATTCCTGTCATAGTAACTTCCATTGGAAGAAGCCTCCATTAGAGAAAGAGATGACTGCAATACCAGTAAAAACAAACCTGACTCTTACTGTATAGATTTCGGACAAGTACACTAAATGACAGGGCAGTTAGGCTAATTTAACTCTCACTTTCTTGTCACTATTTAAACTTTTTCACAAAAATAAAAAGTTATCGTAGTGCAAATTTAGACAACCTTTATCATATTATATATTTTTTTTAATCTATTGGCAACTTCCCCATAACAGGGTTATGTGCAAAAGAAGCAAGTCATTACAGTCAACACATTTTATATCTACACATTTAATAGTCGTCCTTTATAAATTTATAAATTTAGTTTTTTATAATGGTAGTCCTTTATAAAATTATGACTGTAGTCCTTTATGATACTAGTCCTATATAAATGTATAAGTTTAGTGTTTTATAACAGTAATTCTTTATACATTTATAATTGTAGTCCTTTATAAATGTATATATTTATTCATTTATTTTTTTTACATTTACATACATTATGTATGTTAATAACTACTAAAACATTCATTGCAATTTGGTTGCATATTGTAGTAGTAGGCTGTATAGTAATGGCAATACAGTATGATCTTTTATCTATATGGTGCAGCTCTATAGATCTCATACTGTAAAAAGAGATCAGCTTCCTTCTAGGATTAAGTAATATAATTTTCAAATGTTCAATAATATACACCAATCAGCCACTTATACAAAAACCACTTATACATAAAGCAAGCAAAAATGATTCTTTTGTTACAGTGCCACCTGTCACAGGGTTGGATATGTTAAACACTAAGTAAACAGTCACTTCTTAAAGTTGCTGTGCTGAAGGCAGGGAAAGCAAGAAAGTCAAGTCAAGTGGTTTTATTGTCATTTCAACATACACTGATCAGCCATAAAGTTATGATCACTGACCGGTTAACTGAACAACACTGATCACCAACTACACACCAATAAACTGGTGAACGGATCATGTGCACCCAATGCCTACCCACGCCTGCAGGGATTAAAGGCCAGCCTGTCCGGTCCAATCCCACAAATTAATAAAAAAAAAAAAAAAACGCCAGGCCAGACAACACACCCCCAGAATTCTTGAACTCCAGAAGGTTTTAATATTAATGTTTTGTATGTTTTTGCCGATCGGTGTATACGGCAGAGACAGTACACTGGAATGCAAGCAAATGTAAGGCCAAATTGTGATGGCTACTCAACTGGGTCAGTGCATCTCTAAAATGTCTGTTGTTCTTGGGTGTTCCCAATAGGCAGTTGTTAGTAAGTACCAAAAATAGTCCAAGGAAGGGCAATCGGTGAACCGGCAACAATTGATGGCCGGGTGCATGTGCATCCCTTACCTGGGGACCAGATGCCATCAGGATGCAGGATGTCAAGCTGACAGAGGCAGTGTTATACTCTGGCCAGTGTTGGGCTGGGAAACATTTTCATATTTTGTATTCCTATGAATATTACTTTATCACACCTGATTGTTGTAGACCAGGTTACACCCATTTATTGCAAATGTATTTGCTAATGGCAGTGCCCTCTTACAGCAAAAAAAAGAGTCCAAGACATTGACTCCATATTCTTCAGATCTCGATCTGATTATGCAAGTGCTATACAAACAAGTTTAATCTATAGGAGCCTCACCTTGCAACCAGGAGGCTTAAAGGATCTGCTACTAACAAGTTGATACGAGATACAGCAACACACCTTCGGAGGTCTTGTGGAGTCCATGACTTGATGGGTCAGAGCTGTTTTGGCACCATAGTACAATATTAGACAGGTGATTTTAATGATATGGCTCACTCTGTACAAGTTTTGAATGGTTCCCAGATGTACGCGCAAGAATGATAAAAAAAAAAGCTAAAATTAATAGATTAATTTAAAATAGGCATTTAAATTACTTTACAAATCTCCTCAAGCATACATGAACACCATTTATTGTACTGCATATTTTATTGTATAGTACTACTGATCCAAGTTTTCTCTCTGTTGCGCCTTATGTTTTTTTTTTTTTTATTTATAAATTTATTTTTAAAAAATGTCATAGTGGAAAGCAGCACAGATTTTTTTTCCGTCTGTGTGTATCAGAGTACAAGGACTGTGTGTTACGTACCTCATCAGAGTGTTGTGTGGTGGTATGAAGTGCCTCTGCACATTGTAATCCTTGCCCTGACCCTGATCTCTCTCTCTCTCTTGTTCCTTTTTCCTTCTGTTTGTCTCTGTCTCACTCTAACACATTCCCCAATCAATATTTATTCAGGCACCCTACTCTCTTCCTCATTTCATTTTATTTTACCTCTTTAACACATCCCTGACTCTCACCTTTCATTTTTTCATTTTGTCCTCCAGTGATTCTCCCCTCCTTACTGTGTGTTTCATTACATTTTTTACTTTCCATTAGACCATGTTTTCCATGTATTCCAAACCCATACCTCCTCTAATCACTCTGCTCTTGCTATCTTGTTCACAGGTGAGCGAGGACTGGAAATATGTTGCCATGGTCATCGATCGCCTCTTTCTCTGGATCTTCGTCTTTGTGTGCGTCTTCGGCACAGTGGGCATGTTCCTGCAGCCTCTCTTTCAGAACTCATCCAAGACTTTCATGAACACGCCTGGCTGACAGATCAGACACCACACGTCACAGGATGGAGTGAGGAGAGAGGAGGGAGGGCTCCGAGGGGAGCTCAGATGGATTTGTGTTTGACTTTAGACTGCTCTTCAGCTGTAATCCTTATATCGAGACCCTTTTTTGGAATATCTAAACACAATCAATAACCACACAGCAATTTTTCTTTTTTTTTTTTTTTTTTTACAAAAATTGCGAAGCACCTCTCATCTAATACCCTCCCTCCTCTTTTTTGAGTACTAAGCAAGCCAATCAGGGAGAGAGAGCACACTTCATTCTGCCAGCGAAACCAATGTTATTCTCTGCAAGCAGCCTGCTAGATTGAGCCACCTTCACCCACGAGCTCCACCGCGTGACAGCTAGCGAGTGTACGGCTTCCTTGAGACATTAGTGACTGCTAATGAGATGGGTCGTGCAGATGGGTCTAAGTGCTATTGTTTCTGTGCGAGAACACAAGTGAATGGTTATTTCAGGCATTGAGGCAATAGTGTACTATTGTATTAAACATAGCCAGAATGTGTTTTAAGGTGTAGCACTCATGACAATACACAATGACGGGTGGAGAAGCGCTTAGCGTCGAATGACGAGCAGATTGAGCTGTGTATACTCCAGATATAAAGTTGTGGCGAGAAAGAAAAATGAATGGGTGCTGAATTGACCTGAGAAATGAGTCCAGGATAATGAACACCGCACCAAGAGGAGGACATCTACAGTACAGATAAGAAAAAAGACTGAAATAGGTTAAAAAATATATATATATTTATTTTCCTCTATTCCTTTTCCTTCTCTCCACTATTTTCACCTTTTACAGATTTTGATTCCTTGTGCAGCTGTAATGTGTGGTGCGCCACTTGCTATGAATGAATAGTGAAGCACATGCATTATATTATAAATGTTTTGCGGTGGTAGGTAACAATACACTCCACAATACACTATGTTTGTACCATAACCTCGTCTGCACCGTTGCCATCCTCTTCATTTAATTGTATTTATCTCGTTGCTTTGATCTTCCCCCTCTATTTGATTCCCTGCCTTTACAATTACATTAGAGAGATATCTTAGTATTGTTATACTCTGTATCTTAAACACGATATATACAGTATGAATTTTAAGATTTCACTTGCCTGTGAAGTACAATTAGGGTTCGGTCATTGCAAGTCTCTCGATGAGATCGCTTTTCTCACAGTAATAACCTGTAATGATATTTAATATTTTCTAAGCTTGGTCTTTCTTATAGATAATTATTATTATTATTATTATTATTATTATTATTATTTAAAAATACATATCTGACTATATTTTCAGAACAAATCCACCGTTTTGTTCCTGCCTACCATTCACGTGATTCATTACTGTCCTCGCATCTTCCTACATATATATATATATATATATATTTTTTTTTTTTTTTTTTTAACATCACCTAACGGATACCATGTTTCCAGCCCAACTAAAATAACCTTAAAATGACTACAGGATGAAATGAGTTGTATTATATTTTCTATTTTATCTTCATTAACAAAAAAATACTTGCCGAAAGATGTGTTATGCTGGCAAATAACAATGCACCTTTATGCACACTTTAAACACACTTTTATCCAACATACACACACACTCAAACACACTCTCTCTCCCTCACAAGTTTATTTCTCTGCCTGACCCATCACTTTATCTTAACTTGTTAAATAAACGCTAGAGGTTCAGTACTTTTAATGTGTTTGATTTATGAATAAGCGTGTCTACTTAAAAGCTTCATAAATTTCTTATATTATTAGAGTATATAAAAGACTTTGTGATTCCTGCATACAAAAGAAGCTGTAAAACAGCTGCTCAGGCCAGTGTGTAGGATTTCAGTTGCATAACTCTATTAATGTATGTGTTGATCCATAACAGATGATATTTTTGTAGTAGGTATTTCAACGACTTTGACTAATGTCTTGCTACACTGAATGGACAAAAGTATTTGGCCAAAAGAGTTAATTATTGTATTCAGGTGTTTCAATCAGGCCCCTTATCCGCAGGTCAATCTTATTTCCAACAGTATGGGGAAGGCCTTTTTCAATTCCAACATGACTGTGCCCCAGTGCACAAAGCAAGCACTATGAAGACCTAGTTCAATGAGTTTCAGTGGTCAGGGGTAGCTCAGTGGTTAAGGCATTGGACTACGGTTCGAAAGATCCCAGGTTCAAACCCCACAACCACCAAGTTGCCACTGTTGGGCCCTTGAGCAAGGCCCTTAACCCTCCCTGCTCAGATGTATAATGAGATAAAAATGTAAGTCGCTCTGGATAAGAGCGTCTGCCAAATGCCTAAATGTAAATGTTCCATATGGAAGAACTTGACTAGCCCACACAAGACCATGACCTCAACCCCATCAAGCATCTTTGGGATGAACTGGAGCGAACATTGCGATTAGCATAGGCCTTTTTGTCCAACATCAGATCTCATAATTGCTCTACAGAATGAATGAGCCTGAATTCCCACAGAAACACTGCAAAATCTTATGGACAGCCTTTCAAGAAGAGTTGAAGCTGTTTATAGCTGCAAAAGTGGGTCCAACTCCATATTGAAGTACATGTATTTGGATACAACATCATTGCAGGTTTGGCCAAATACTTTTGACTACTAGTGTAGTTTGACTAAGTTTACAACTTTAGAACTTAAGAACTGTCTTTGCATAGTAATGTCTCTAACCAAGTTCCTTGTTTTCAATATACCTGGAAAAGCTATGCTTATCTCCGTGACAAATTACATATCATACTGTACATGGAAATGTGGTTTTTACAACTCCTAATGCAATTTTGGTTAAACATGATAGCTAGTTAGCTAGCAAAAATCTATTGGGCTTTATCAAGCATTTATTAGTACCACAACAATTCCAGTTAGCTGGTTAGCTAAAGTGATGCATACAGTAGAAGACAGCTAGCGGTTAGCCCCTCATTATGTATAATTTTATGGCTTAGTGTAATTTATTTGGGATTGACCATTTTTTTGTACTCAGCACTCAGTGGACATTCAAGGCCTTGTACATTTTTGGAACAAGAGGTTTCCATTTGCCTATTATCCTGTGATACTCAGTCCAACAAGTAAGATATTAGCTGTAGCTTCCACCAGTTAGAAACAAAATCTTGCTTTGTCATCCCTAAGTTTCTCACACAGGACAAAAATCACAGTGTATAATCATGCTTTTTAAAACGTGGTCTTTATCAATATATTGAAGATAATGTAGTTCTACAGTGAACAGAAGCAAAAAAGGATTTTAATAAAAAGAAAAAAGATGTGACAATATACACATATTCAACAATGGATTTCATTCCCTCATATTTTACTTCGATATGACCATAACAAATGTGTTCTGTGGCCCAATTTATATAGAATTATACATTGATGATATTGGTGTGCGTAGATTGCTATAGATAGAGATCTTTTATCCACATCTTCCAAATTTCTCCTTTTTAACATTCAGTGGTCATTTGTTAGCTTCAGTGCAAATATATATATATATATATATATATATATATATATATATATATATATATATATGAAACGCCACAGCATCTACTCTTTCTTAGCACCTTTCTCTGTATTGTACTCCTGGAAGAAGTCGTTGCAGGCCACGGTGAGTGCACCGACAAGGATGACGAACTCTGTAAAGTCCACCTCGCCATCGTTATTTGAGTCCAGGTCACCCATCACCTTCTCCACAGCATCCTTGTCCTGTGCGTTCTGTTCATGTGAAAGATGAGGTATGACAACAAGGTATGTGTCACCTACGCAATAAACAGAGATATAGAGAATATTCTATCTTCTTACCCCCAGATAGTTTCCTAGCTCCTGCGTAAGCAAATCTTTGAGCTCACTTTTGCTGAGTGTGTATTTGTCCCCCTCGTTACCAGAGTACTTGTGAAAGGTCTGGATCATCAACTGCATGGCGCTCTCCAGCGTGGTGGCGTTCTCTGAGTTCAGGGTAGACATTCTGTCCAAGAAAGAAAACCCTTTTTTTTCTTCTCTTTTTTTTTTTTTTGGCTCTACTAATTATTGAAACAGGTCAAAATGTCTTTAATTTTGCAGCAGTATGCCTGATGGTGCTGGAAGAGGACTTTAACTAGATAAGAGAAATATGAGTCTGCTGATAAGAGTGAAATCCTAAACTGAGAAAACACACTCTGAACCTAGAAAGCAGTAGAGGAAACTACCTGGCTGCCTGTAAGATGAACTCAGTTTAAGCTTCACTGCACTGGGGTCAGATAAGAAAGCTCTTTCTCTCTCTCTCTCTCTCTCGCTTTCTTTTTCTCTCTCTTTGCCTGTCTCTAACACACACACACGCACACAAAGCCAGGAGTCAAGACTGGTTCTGTCTGTCACTATTACATCCAGGACAAAGTTCTGTACATTAAAGTCAAATCATCACTGCAGTTGTATTATACAATTTATTAACTTAATAATTAATTAATTGATGTATCAAATCATCATATTAAATATAACATTATTTCAGTTCATCACAAAGCAGAACGGGCAATCACTGTAATCAAAACATGTAGTTCCATATAATGCATTAACAGCTAATCATTAAATATTCTGTCTTTAACCAGATTCACTTAAATATAGAACTTCAATCACATGTAGTTATATATACATATACAGTATGTGTATTGACTGTGCCAATTTGTTCAGCTTATGTCATGCATACATCTGTCCATCCATCCATCCATCCATTTACCTGAGTGTCAGAAGAGTGCTGCCTTTACTTTTGTTGAAAGAAAAACAGAAGCTCCCGGCTGTGCAAGAGAAGCAGAGGCGGACCGTGTCTTATATACTCCTCTAGCCCTCCTCTCATCCACTTCTTCCCCTCCTCCTCCTCCTTCACCTTCTCTCCATCCTTCCAATACCTCTGCCCACCTGTCACTGTTCTCTCCTCCCTCTCTGTTTACACTCATTCATCTATCGCATGTTCCCGGCCTCTAAAGACCAAAAGCACATCATTAAAACATGAGGCCCAGAACTCAAGCTCGTCTTGATTTTCCATCACTACTACTGCTGTAAATAGATCGTTCCTTATATAGAAAGGGAGCACGTCACTTACATCAGGGACGCTAAGGTGTAGTTATACATTCCAGCACTTGTCACATTAAATTTTTAGGATGGTGATAGTGCAGCATGCTGATCTAAATGATTAAGTGCTGTAATTGATGGTTTAATCACAGACATTATTTTTCAACCCACAAAAACAGTAAAGACAAAGTTTACATTTGTGTTTAATAATTTATATGGAATTCGTCCGTTTGGTTAATGACTTTTATTCACATGGCATCTGACCAAGTAAAAAAACATCATTATTACTATTATTACAAATGATTTACTATTTAATATTATTAATTGAACCTAGATTTTAATGGCAGGTAATTTTAATTTAATAACTCTCTCTCTCTCAGAATAGATTGTTATTCGCTTAACTGGGGTCATATTCATAAAATGCACCACCTACCCTTTCCTCATATAGAAATCAGTCAAATCTCCAAAAAAGATCACAATTCTTAAATAGTCCTATTATTTGCAGGGACATTTGAATCCCATCAAGATATAAAACCACAACCACAAGAAACACAAACTGCATGGATAAGGCATTTAATTAGTGCTTTTTTTTTCTTCTTTTTTTTTTTTGTGATGGCTGAAGGTATCGGGTTGTAAGAACAGATATGGATGGATAGCCTGTTGAAATACAATAAGTGTCATTGTGTGTGTGCATATGTGTGTGTGTGCATGTGTCTGGTAATGTGCCAAAGTACAGTCTCAATGTGTTAATGAACAAATATACTGTAGCAACACTGGGACTAAAAATTTTTCTTTCCACCACCTGTTGTAGAAGTTGCTTGTTGTGACTATTAACTTCATAATTGTAAGGTCAAATGTTTTGTGACCAGCATCTGCAGTTAACTATTTTAGATATGCCTTTGGAACTCTATACAGTGTGTCATGTAAAATGTGAAGCTTTTAAAGGACAATATTGTTGCAAGTTCTCGATATTTTACAATGTATACGTTTTATAATTTAAGTATACTTTATAGTGTACAGTCAAGGGTGAATGTAGTCCAGTACTGTGCAGAACTGTGTATGCCAGAACACATGGTAGAGTGAAACTGCCCCCAGACACCGGACGCATCCCAAAGAGACACACCATCCATGTGACGAGATCTCCAACCAGAAGCGGGCACCAGGATGGGTCAGACAGGTCTGGATCACTGGCAGCTTAGGAACGACATGTGTAGCTCAACAGAAAGAGAAAAAGAGAGAGAGGGAAGAGAGCGAACAGGAGAGGGGAGAGCAGAACAGAAGAGATAACAGTTAGGTATAGTCGCAGTCACATACTGTATAATGTGAATGTATATTTAGTGTAGAGTGCAAGCAGAGACTCCGGCAGGACTAACTATAACAGCATAACTAAAAGGGGAGAGCCAGAAGGAAACACAGACATGAGGGCTTCCTGAGATGTAAAGCAAACAATCACCTCACCGTCAGCAAACCTGAGTGATCAATGAGAGTGGGGAAGACAGCATACCAGTTCACCGTAATACTTTACGTCCATGAGTCCCCCAGATCTGCTCCTTTACCCAAGACAAATCTATTTATAAAAATGCTTGATTAAATAAATACAGTAGGTTTTTAGCCTGGACTTAAACACTGAGACTGTGTCTGAGTCCTGAACACTATTTGGAAGGCTATTGCATGACTTTGGGGCTTTGTAAGAAAAAGCTCTGTCCGCAACTGTAGTTTATATAACACACGGTACTGACAAGCAGCCTGCATCCTTTGATCAAAGTGGGCGGGCGGATCGTACTTTAAGACAATAGCAGTTTGCTCAGATACTGCGGCGCTAGACCATTTAATGCTTTATATGTCAAGAGTAGTATTTTAAAATTAATGCAAAATTTCACAGGGAGCCAATGAAGTGAAGATACGATGTGTAATGTGCTTGTATCTTTTGGTTCTAGTGAGGACTCTCGCTGCTGCATTCTGGACTAGCTGAAGCTTGTTTATGCACCTAGTTGAACAACCAGACAGTAAGGCATTACAATAATCCAACCTAGAGGTGATAAAAGCATGAACTTGTTTTTCTGCATCATTTAGCGACAATATATTCCTTAACTTGGCAATATTTCTGAGGTGAAAAAATGCTATCCTGGTAATATTAGCTACATGAGCTTTAAATGAAAGACTAGAATCTATAATCACACCGAGGTCTCTTGCTGTTGCACTAGATAGAACAGAAAGGCCATCTAAAGTTGCAATGTGATCTAAAATCTTGCTTCTAGCTGCATCCAGTATCCAGTCTTTTATATCCTTTACGCATTGCTCAACTTTAGCAGGCTGGTTTTTCTCATCTGGTTTTGCTGAGACATATACCTGTATAAGCATAACAATGAAAACTTATACCATGCTTATGGATTATGTTGCCCAGAGGAAGCATGTACAGTAAAGGGAAAAAAAGCAGTGGGCCTAAAACTGAACCCTGTGGAACACCAAACTCCACTAGAGAACATGCACCATTTAAATCTACATACTAATAACGATCAGTCAAATAGGATCTATTTTGTTATTTTTGGCACTATCTGTTTGAGAAAATGTGCCGGTATAGGATCTAATATACAGGTTGATGAATTTGCAGAAGAGATCAATGAAATTAGTTTCAGCCCATTTTTTTTTATGTTTTGGAATAATTAGTTGGCTCATGCTTTCATGAGATTTACATAAGTGTCCACACTTTCCATGGGTTATTTTCCGCACCTTTTGGCTACATAATACTGGTAAGAATTTAAAACTACTTTTACCCCTGGGTGCAATAAAATATTAAAGATATTTCATGTAATAATACTTGTATAATTTACTCTGGAAAAGCATAATATTTTAGACAGCTGATTAAGCAGAATGAAACATTCAGATTTTTGACCTTTTTATTTCCATGCAATATCTTCAAAGTACAAAACAATATTTACGGTCAATGTCAATATTTACGGTCAGTCCAGCTATAATGCATTTCTTAAAGGAATGTAAGTGATGTTTTGAGAGCAATGTACATCATTTTGGCATATAGTGGGTGGATATTTAACACTGAATAAAGTTTAACCCCAACAGGATGATGCATTACTAATTCTTGTAGACATTTTAGTACTGGTATGCGTTTAAAAAAGCATAAAAATATTTAGGCACATCACAGTGAGCTTGCTTGGCCAGGTATATAAGTATATTGGAGTACACAACGGCGTAGTCGATCAGCTGTTGAGTGTCACGGTCTCAGTTGGTGGCCTGACCTTTGCCTTTACTTTCGCTCAGTGAGTTGGCCAAGTAACCGATCAGAGTCATGTACTCCTGGAAGCCGACCTTCCCATCCTGGTTCTCGTCCAGGCCTTGCATCATCTCCTTTACTGACGATGTGCTATCTGTGTCCTATGTCAAAGAAGTTAGGAAGTTAATTAGTAAGATGTAAATACAATTTCTCACATTTAAATATAAGTTAGAATAGCTAAGGACTTCAGGAGAATCAGTCTGAATGTCTGAAAGGACACTGAGAAGCTTCAGAGGGATCACCTAAAGGACCGTTAAGGTAATATTTAAAAAGAGTGTGTCATGAATCAATATAGATAGTGATTGGCTAATACTGATAGTAATGTGTAAACAAAAAAAAAAACTTTACATGCATACATCTTTAGCTTGCAAATTCTGTTCCATGTAGTTAAAAATGTTAATAATAACAGCCTTACAATTAATGTTGTATTTAATATTTTTACTGTTGTAAGACATGATGCGGAATAGTTTATTTATGAACTTACGACTACATGTGCCATGGGGGCTCAGACGGTTAAGGCTCTGGGTTATCACCTAAGACTGAGCACTACCACAACACCACTGTATGCATTTGGTGCATGAGCTGCACAATTTAACATCGGAACACAATACTATGATTTCCAATTTGTAATGTGAACACAAGAGACCATCTTACAGCCATGATGTTCCCAAGTTGACGCTGGACCAGCTTTTGGAAATTGTCCTTGTTGAGACTCTCCTTCCCACGGGCCGAGCTGACGAACTGCGAAATGACGGTCTTGATAGCGGACTCCATTTCTAGTGCAATGCAGAGAAAAAAATAGCAAAAAATAAATACAGAAAAACTATTTATAATCAAACCTAGAACATTGAGTAATAAGTAGCAAACACTGGAACAAAAAACAGAACAAGTTAAAAAAATAAAATAAAATTAGGTTTGGTAGAGCTTTGATTTTTTTTGGTTTCAGTTGAATCAGATAGTTTTTAGTTGTTAGTTTGTAGCAAATATCCTGTATAGGATCTAAATGTCTGCATCAAGAAAATGCATATCTGACTGGATATTAAAACACATCTACACTAAACTTAACACATTTCACTTTACAAAAACTTTCAGATCCATAAAACTAACAGTTTAAAGCCAAAATGTGTCTTGGCGGCAATTTTTTAAACCTGTCGCAGTTAAAAAAGGCTCATTAGATTTCATTTTGCTATTTATCAGAGAGCTGAATGCTGGGTGTGAGAGTGGAGAGAGTGATGTGAGGTGTAATAAGAAAGAGGGGAAGAAATAGAAACCAATTCAAATGAGTAGCTAACTGTTCCTAAGTAGGCTACACAGTGGTTTAGTTGTTAGCACTGTCGCCTATAAAAAAATACTTTTAGCAATATCTGTGATAGTAGCTAACATATGTAAGTGAGAGCCAGCTAAAACCTTTCCATTGTTTAAGCAGGAAGGATAATCACAATGGTTGCACTCTTTGGCTTGCACGGAAGCTTCTCAGGCAGGCTCATCCATGTTTTTGGTTAAACAGGGTGAATCACCATCCTGGATATGACGCTGGTTTAATGATTGCAGTTTTCCACAGCAGGCTGTCTGCTGGGACAAAAGGCAGGGGCCCATGACTGCTCATCTACTGTATGCCTTTCTATCCCAAACACTGCTTTTGCCCACTGTTGCACAAACTTCAGCAACTAGCCAATGAAGACGTTTCCATGGCCCATTATCGCCCCAATATGGCTTGTAACATCCCAAACTTTTGCTCCCTTGGTGGCATCTCTTTGATGTCTGTGCCATGTCAAGATTAAGTTTGTGATTTCCTGGATTATAAAGTGAACATGTTTCTATTGGAAGCTTCTCTCACTCATACTTTTCCTTTTAGCCTTTCACACGTTGGTAACTTTCTCCGCTAGCAGATCTGCTATTGAAGTTTATCTTCCTTGAAGGGATTACACTCTAGAAAGTCTCCTTGGCTGACACCTGGGGGTCAACTTACACTTTCTCCAGGTCCTACAGAGTTAACATTGCCCCTCTCATTTGGGTGAGTGTTGTGGTCCGAGCCAAACACTTTCCACTGAGTCCTAAGTTAGGACGGTTCCTCATGACACTATACAGTATGTTATTCTAGCGATTCTCATCATACGCAGTGATTAGACTGGGTGCCAGTTGAATTACGTAATGGGGAAAGTCATTCAGCAGTAGCCCTGACCCAGGGAGAAGGCTAAAGGTAGGGCTAGGCGTGGTACAGTACTAAGTGTAAATACTACTCCACAGATTATTTTATGGCTTTGCTGAAGGTCTGCGAATGCAGATGCAAAAAAAACAAGATATTCAGGTGATTCTCACCATCGCTGGGGATTTACAGAACCACAGTGACATACGTAACTAGCTTTAGAGCTTAGTGGCTGCAGGACGGGAGGCTAGTTTGTGAAAACTGAGAGACCAGAGGAGTTCATTGATGCTAGAATAGTTAAGAAGCCTGATGGTGGTTGAAGAAACGCTCAGTGAGTCCATACTGAGACACAATAGAGCCTGTGATCTTGGACAGACACTCTATACTTTTGGGCCACCGGCATGGTATGAGCTCATATTACTTAAGGGATTGCCTGTTGCCTGTCCATTACTGTCTCTACCTTTGGCAAAACACACACACACACACACACACACTTTGCCACTCCTACTCGGAAGAGCAAACTACGCTCACCTCCGAGCTCTGACACACATACACACAGGTAAACAACAAGAAGGAAACTTGTTTCGTATCCATTTCCAATTCATTAAATATTAGGGAATAGCAAATAATCTATTATTTATATTTGAAGTTTCCTTTGCATTTCGTTTAGCTCGTTCATTTAAAGTCAATGGTAGATTATGTTCACACACATAATACGGAATATAATAGAATATAAAAGTTTTCAGGTTTTAATTTCCTAATATTAACTTGTTTAAAGTATTAAAATCATGGCAACCTCCATGTTGAACCACCTGATGTTTAGGTAAGCAAATTATAAAAACAGATGTTAACATAAATTGAAGTAAATAACACTCAATATTTGACTGCAATAACTGCAGAAACCCAATAACCTACTGACATCACCAAATTGTTGCATTCTTCTTCTGACGCTTTTCCAGGCAGGATTTATTGTCATTGTTATGCAGCATGATAAAGTTCCTCTCAGTTAGATTCACTTAAATCTGTAAATTAAATTAAATTAGACAATGTTTCTGTAGACTTCTAAATTTGTTCTACTGCTACTATCATCAGGAAAAATTACTGAGATCATTCCAGAAGCATCAATGCAACTCCCAAGCCATGACACTCCACTTCCACCATGCTTGAGCAATGACCTTGTTTTGGATCGTGAGCAGAGTCTTTCCTTCTCCACACTTTGGTAGAGGTTCATCTTAGTTCCAGAACTTTCGTTCTTTGATCTTCGCAAATTCCAATCTGGGTTTCTAATTCTTAGAAGTAATGAGAGGGTTTGCATCTTGTGGTATTCACAGACTGTAAATAAAAAGATCTAGACTAACCATCTGGGACATAACCCAAAGGTTTTCTGAAGAGCGGTTTTGAACCTCAACCGCAACTCTGTCCTCACCATCTTGGCAAAAGTTGACTCCACCTAAACCCTGGTTAATAATCCATAAATAGGCTAAACAAAGAGAGCTGTTATTTGAAACCCACTCATCTAACTTAGTTACCACTCACAAGCTAGCAAGCTTATCTTCAGCTTATAATAGCTTAGCTAAAATGCTATTGTGGATAACGTTCTATATGTTAATCCATTTGATTGAATTTATATGCTAATCCATTTGACTAAGCTCCGTTATCTATAACCTAATACGTCGTCCTGTGTCAGCACCTACATTTCTACATGCAAGTTAAACTATGACAATTCCAGTTAGCTGGTTAGCCAAAGAACAGGAAGTCTAGCTTGTACAAACGGATTTGGTACCAAGATGCAAACGTGAAATTTTACACTTTAACATGGGGCTCTATGGGGTGTGCCATGCTTTTAGAACCAACCCCGTATGTGGGTACTGCCTTTATGTTTCTGCTTTTGATCTTCTTCAAATCAGTGGATTGTTATATCTTCACTGTCCTGTAGTGGTTGGTGGTGACATCACTGACTTTTTTTCTCTCCCCTCACAGCTTTTACTTTTTTATTATTATTATTAACTGCCGTCATTTTCCTTGGCTGGCCTTTTTGATATCTGTTAGTACACTAGTGTTTTCCAGAACATTCCGAATTGTTATATTGGCTCTGCCCAATGCTTATGCAATGGTTCTGATTTTTTTTCCCCCTCTTTACTCAGCTTTAACATGGCTTGCTTTTCTCCCCATATGCAGCGTCCTGGTCTTTATGATGGTTTACTCACACCGGGGCAACAAGTCAACCATTCCAATAGTTTTGATTACCTGGCGTTTGCAATTCTAAGTTGCTTGACTTAGACTTCAAACCCATATGTCCTTAGCAAAAACAAAAGGACTGGCCTTGCTTCTTCAAAGGGAACTCAATCCATCAGTACTTACAAAGAACATGTACATGTACATGATCACACACACATGCCTCCCTGAATAACACATGTGTGACACGGGGCAGGGAGTAATCTTACAGTAACTTTAAGGTAAAATTCCACCTAACAGACGTCCCACATGAGACGAACAGTGAGCGATTAACATTAACACGACACAGCGGTGACTGCCAATTACTGCTGCACCTGTATTAACCTAATTAAAGTCAGGGAACACTTCAACAGAGGGGGGGGAATAAAATAAAGAAGGAGGCAACCAGAGACACTGGATTTGTCTCAGGCATTGATCTTATCTGCTAGCCTGGAGCGCATTATTTAAAGATGTGCAGAAAAAAACCCTACACAATGTGTTTACTGTGGATCTGAGGTGGTGTCATGGTTCTTAGCTGTTCCATGTGAATGGGTGTCATGCAAGCAAGTGACACTTACAAATGGTATAGTTATAAATAATTACTGAGGATACAAAAGCAGGGAGGGGGCCGGACAGTTTGCTTCATCAGGATGATTAATCGCTTTCATATGTGATCAGCAATTTTGGGGAAACACATGCTAGTTATCATGTAATGAAAGCATTGATATTTTAAAATCAGGCAAAATTTAGGCGGATAGAAAGAACAGGCAGATAGAAAGACAGAAAGAACATGGTGAGTGCTACCCAACTTGCAGCTGAACTTAATCACTCTCTTGTCTTAATATGTGTAAGGCCCTGAAGTCCCACTGTATTATTATTTGGTCATCTTACCTTAAAGCGTATCGGTTACTAATAACTATGAAACTTTATTCAGAAACTGTAGGGAATCTCATAGGAAATTATTTGAGACTAAGGAATTTAAACCAAAACGTGATAACAGTACCTGAGAATACAGGCTACCAATAACCATGTAGGTTTTACTGACTTGTTTTAATGTTTCTTGTTAAAACATAAAACTGATCTTTTGGGTAAGTCCCATATTTTACTATTCCTTTAGTTTGCTAAGAGCAACTCCTGAGCCTCTTCCCACTAGAGAACAGCAAAGCTGAGCAACAAGCCAAGGGAGGGTATCTTCCTATATGAGGTCACATTGGTTGGTGTCTATTTGTCTAAATCCTGTCCAGTCAAAAAAGAACCAACAGCAGGGATATATACATTTCACATATAAATGCAAACTGAAGACCCAGCTCAATGTTAAAATATGACTAAAAATGTGGATTTTGCATAGAAAACTTTCTTTCAGCTGCTCCCGTCAAGGGGTCGCCACAGTGGACCATCAGATTCGCACACAACTTGGCACATGTTTTAACCCCGGTTCCCCTTCCTGACTCAACCCTCCCATTTTATCCAGACTTGGTACCAGTACTGCATCCAGAGGCTGGGTAGTATGGGTGTGGCAACCCACCGATGGTGATGCTCGAACTCGGATCTTCAAAACAAAAACCTAGACCCTTAGCCACAGGTTATTTGGAACTGAGGTTAACAATGCGCCATAAAAAATATGGATAGAAAATTTTTGTTTATTGAATCATTTTTGTTTCTGTCACCTAATTCCTAACTGTCCATATACCTGCCTTATGAGATCATATACTGTTTAATTTAAAGAACAGGAGAGAAGGGTTAAAGAAAAGTAGTATGAGAGACAAAATCCATGTTTTAAGATAATAGATTTTAAAAAATCTATTAGGAAAAAAAATGGCTTGGGCCCTGGTTTAAAGTGTCTTGCCTGCCACCTAGTGGTTTGTCTGTTTTTCCTCCTTCTGTCTGTGTTAACTTGCTTTTCTTTTCTTCTCCTGGAGGTGTCCCAATAACCACCAGTCTCAGCCACCATTTCAGTTCCTTTCAATGCAACATAACATTTGTGAAAATGCCCTGCTCTGCTTTCTCTGAACCTCTCTGCACTGTGCCAGTTGTAATAATGTAGCGGACATGTCTGTTCTAATTCTGGTATAATTGCTTGCTTGATCATTTCATTTTTTTGACATACTATAATTATGTAAAATGTCATCAACTTCTTTAAAAAAAAAAAAAAAAAAACAGGCCCGAAGGCAAGCTCATTTTTATTTTGCCTAATGTTTTATAGTGTTGCAAATATGCCTAAAAATACCAGACATGCATCTTTAAGCAATGAGATGGCAAAAATGGAAGACATACTGTATGCACGGTTTAGTGACTTCTACTTAAAACAAGTAAAATGATATCCATGGAGAAATTTTACACATGAATAAAGAAGGCAACATCGCTATACGGCCTTAGAATAATAGATTTCGATGAGCATTAATGTTTGCACACTGCTGACTTAATCAAATGGAATATTCTTTCCGCAAGTCTTTCTATAGGTAAAGCAACATGGAAATTTTTGCTAGACTTTTTTGTTTGCTGGTTTTTATTGTGCCTTGGATAAAGATCCCATTATTACATTAAACCTTGTAAGGTAACTGATTTTAACACCTTATAGTATGTTTTGTTAGCTTCTTCTCTCACTACATTCATTGTTGCTTTATGCACTAACTATATCAATAAACAGATGTTGCACGTTTTTGAACAAATGCTATTGTTGAGTCAGCACGACCTGTTCCTCCAGATCTGTGCCACATGGGTTTGGCTGATCTGCAGCGCAGCTTGGTTTAGCCTGTGTAAACACCTCCAGGCTTGGCTGGGCTGGGCTTAAGATGATTGAAACAGGTTTGCGAAAGAACCTTCCTGTCTTTCAGAAAGCTCGCTCCGTCATGCTGAATACTTTCCCAGGGTAAACTAACTGCCCGTGCAAATCAGACCAATTGATTTATAGGACAGGGAACATTTACACCCTATATTTTTTCTGTTTATATTTTTATAACCATGGATATTTTAGTTAGAGGCACTTGATGCTATTTATTTAGAAGTGGAATGTAAGGTGCTAATATCTCACTATTGCACATATTTGATCTAAATATTTTAAAGGATATGTACCATACATATTGGATGACTCAATTTTAAGGTGTAAGCTAACACTCTAGAATGTCTAAAATCTATGTAGAAATCACATCTCATTATATTATAATATGCATTATGTCCATCTATGTGACAAATACAAGAGAGGAAAACAAAAATACATGGGGAGTTCAACACAAACCAGGACATCTGAGTGCGTGGAATAAGAGAACACGGTTATAGACTCACTTTATTTCCATTACAGTATATAATCCTCTGATGCACTAATGCACTTATCCCAGCATTTCACTAGTGCTTGGGTACCATCAAGGTAGAAAGCTTTCTCAGTACACCAAAACCTTAAGAGTTTTTTCTCCAAAATCTTCCTTCAACATGCCTAAAACCCTGGCCTCGTAGTAACTGCTTTAATGCCAAGTTTCTGTAATGTGCAAGTGATATTTGTTGATGATTGTGTGTACAGTTCTCATAGACAGATGTGTCTCTTCCGCAAGTTAGCAACAAGTTATCTGTCGGTTTTCAAGGATTAGTTGTTCTACTTGTTAAACGATTACTGGAACGACTGCAATGGCTCTGAGAAACTAGGCCCGAGATCGTCGTGTGGCCTTCTTTAAAACATTTACACCATTCAAATGGTGAAATTTTACCACAAGTCCCAGTTTGACTTGAACTCCCCTCATAAAATATTTTAGTAAGGTGTTTGGCCACTATGAGGTGCCAGAACTGCTTTAATCCACCTTGGGATCTATTTCAACCCAATGTCTGGAACTGGATGAGATCTGGCCATGGAATATGATTTACATTAACATGACTATCATAGAATACTACCATATTTATTTATTATAAAAGTTATTATAAAGTTATTTTTTTGTTGATTTACTAAAAGTCATCCTTTACCGCTGTGTATAATTTATATAATTTATAACTCTTAGATAATGAAAAAATATTTAAAAAATGAAAAGATCAAAGACATTTAATTTGCTAAACGTAAAACCCTCCACTTCAGCCTGAGAGAAGTGGAAAATAACTAATTTAGTGAATTACATTTTCTAATGGTTCATGACCACATTCAATACAACCGTTAACCCAATGTATAACAGTAATGATGAAAAATCAAAGTTAGATTTGTTTAAAAGATTACTTTGCATCTCCTTTGTCTCTATAATCCTCTAAAACCGTTCCTTAGCCTGCGGATTAATCTTCCTTACTTGTCATTTCTTTTACCATTGAGTGTGTGGCAAATCTTCTTTAAATCTTTTATAACTTTGCCACATGTCATAAACTGTCCTCCACAGATCAGACTGAAAACAAGTCTAAAAACTAACCTACCTAAGTATCTTTTAGCAGCACAGAAAAGCACACACCCTTAAATTAGGATCTTTATGGTTCCCAAAAAAAAGGTCTAAAAGTGTAGGCTTTTTCTTTCTTTTTTTGTTTGTTTGCCATTTTTTTTTTTTTTTAACTAAATGTTTTTAACAAAAAAAAACTTTGGGATGATAGCCTTTTTTATGCAACTGTGAGTCATGGCTGCCTGGCTTTCCTCCTGTAACATACACTTTGCATGAATCAGTCCATGTGAACAGTTATAAAAGTTGCAGTTATGGGTTGGTCACTTTATTTTATTTTTTACAATGATCCAACAAAACAAACATCTTTGAATTCACGAATTCAGTTTTTTTTTTACTCTGATCCGTAGAGAAGTCCTGTGGTTTAACTTCACAGGGTGGGAAAGGCTGAATACAGGAATGAAGAGCAGATGCCTGAACAGGGCTGAGAGTCTCTGTTACCGAGGTCCCTTCAACACACCTCTCTCCTGAGGACGAAGAACTTGCTTTGGGTGGACCGGAGAATTATGCATGATCCACTTACATTTGAGTTAACCCATCCTTTAACATTTATATTTTCCTGACATTTCCTTTACTTCTATTTTAATTTAATAAAATAAAAAATAAAAAATAAAACACACATCTTCACAGAGCAAGTTTGCTGTCACACCCACATGGTTTGGAGAAAAGGCACTGAATTAGTAAAGAGCTGTGGTTTTCTGTTTCTCCTCCACTCTGAACACACGGTTCTGGTTTCTGAACTGGGGCACCGGACACCTAAAGACACGACCTCGGACATGACATGTCCCTGATATTAATGTTTAATTCGCGAGCGCTTATCATAAACGGTAGCGTGTTTGCAACACTAGCATTTTCTTGCTGTAGAAGCTGCGCGCATGCGTGTTCAGCAGGAGCCTGACAAAAATTTCCACTAAACCGAAAAAAAAACCGATTAAAGTAGTAACACAGAAATCTGTAAAGAAAAAAAACGAAATACTTACTGCAAACTGAAGTTTCGTAGCGCTGTCTTTCTCTGCCTAGGAGTGTGTGTGTGATTGAGTGTGAGTGTACAACGCCCTAAAGTGTCTCTTTCACGAATCCCGAAGTCTTTCCAAGTGTTTTTTTTTTTTTTCATTAAATAACTGGGCGTGTGCACATTCAGAGCAGGGGTGGAGGGAAGGAAAGGAATGGGAGTTTATACTCATGTGTGCTTCTGAAGTGTTAGATTGCCCCAAACAACTTTTAAAGTCTTACATTACAACTTGTACAACTGTGATGAAGTGAGAAATAAACTTTACATCCTTTTTCTCCCTCAAGTAAGATGCCAAACTAATCACTTTAAGCTGCACATTCCATGTCTAGTGTGTGTGTGTGTGTTTGTGGCAAGTGGAAACTTGTTAAGTCAGGTTTCTACCAAAAGTTTCATTAGTAACTAAGGTGAGACCATTCTCACACTGGCACCACACCTTAAGTGTTTCATCCAGAAGTTTCTCAACATTGTAAGCTTCGGTCTGGCAGCAGCTTCCTTTTTCTTTTCCCTTCTTTTTTTATTTAGAGAAGGACTGTGACACACTTCATAAAAAATAATTCTGTGAAACTGAATTTCATACGTACGTACACACAAGCACATACGAGGGGGCGTTCAAGTCAGACTTTTAATTACCTTTAATTACCTTTTTTTTTAACTAAACAGAGGTCAAGACATGTCATTTGAGTTACTTATTCAATTATAAAAAAAATAATGTCATTTAGATGACAACCATCCTCTTGAATGCAGCTTTCAATTATTGACTTGAAATTGTTCCGGCATTGTCCCAACAGCACTTCTTGGCAGATGGCAGCCTTCAATTCATTCACAAAGACCTTCTGGTATCCCATAGAAGGAAATCACATGATGACAAGTTAGAAGACCTCGGGGGCCATGACCCATCGACCAACATTGAATTCTCACTGCGTTGCTGTGATAGACTCATCACTTCGAACAAAGCTGTCATAGGCAAACAAGCGATGTTGTCATGTTCACTGCTTTATTGCGACTGAATTAGCATTCCAGTGGAGAGGGGTGGAGGTTGGTGGCTGCCTAGCTCAATCCCCTCCCATCCCCACTTACAGTGTACTACAGTACCTGTTTCAAAAGCGTCCCTGTCCTATCAGTCAGCCTGTACTTTATTTATCTATGTCACACTCACACTCTCCAAATAGTCCCCTTACACAGAAATGAAATACTACCCTAGTTCCTGACACTACTGGATTATGTTTTGGAAACCTTTTTTTTATTCAAAGAGTGTCAAGCACCTTCTGCGATTTTCTCTGGATCACTGCAACGGTGTCAAAACTCGATTTGAGCTGGATCTTCATCTTCAGGAAGAGGGTGAAGTCCGCAAGAGCCAAATCTGGCGAGTAGCGTGGGTGTGGAAGTGAGATCATGTTGTTTTTGGCGAGAAACTCAGGAGGGAAGAAACTTATGTGAGGAGAGTTCGGTAACAGGATGCATTGCCGTCATGGAGCATCCAATTTTTCGCGCCCCACAGATGAAATCGCAGGATGGTAACGCCAGTTAATTCCATCTGATTGGAGAAGCATTTCATGAGTGGTGATAATAAACCATAATGGGACTTTAAACTACTGTATATGTATCACTACGAGTCCCAATTATTCTAAAATCATTAATTATACTAACAATCTGTTGAACCATGGGTGAAAAATTGGTCAGAACGTTTGGCCATACTGAGGAGAGAACAGTTACATGACAAAACTCAAATTGAAAAAAAGTCACAGACGCACTTTTAGCCAGGAAATACATCAGATAACACTGTCATTTTAAACAAGATGTTGACTACTTATTAATTGTTTAAGTCATTTTGTTGTTTTATTTATGCCTAAGCCGAGCTGCAAGGCTGACTAGATTCAAACTAACTTCTAACTAACTTTTAACTAACTAGCTTCTAACGTCTTTTAACTTGCTTTAAAGGCTAAATCTCTAATGCTTCTGTAACTCCTAATCAAGGGCCTGCCTCACTTAGTTGCTGTAATATGCAAGTAGTGTTTGTGAATGATTGTGGGTACAGTTTCAACACGTTGGGGACAAGTTACCCTGTTCTACTTGCTGAGTGTTCACAGGTACGAATGCAGCATTCTCAGAGCCACCTTGGCCGTTATCGCCATTTACAGATGTACAGGCTTCTTTTAAAAGTTTGCAACAGTCAAAATGGCCCATACACAGAGACAAACAGCGAAATATGAGACAGTGTGAGTGAGATAGAGAAGGAACTCACATTTTTAAAATACTCAACATACCAACTTTACTGGGAAATGTATTAATTAGTGAGTGAATAACTTACAGAACCAGTTCACCCTCAGTGAAACAATAGCTCTAAGCACACACACATATACATGGTTATAAAACTATTTAAAAAGGACTTTGAATAAATTTTTTTTTTTTTTTTTTGTTTACTTAAAGGGACTTTTTTTGAAAAACAGAACAATAGAATAATTTAAAGCCCCCATGAGTGTTTGCCGTTGGCCAATATGCAGCCAGAACTCCAGGAAACTCGTCTCTCCATTATTGTTTTTGTCTAAGGAGCTCATGAACTGGTCAGGGATTAATGAGTCACTGGCATTCTGCAGGGGGGTGCATTAGCGTGTAGGGCGTTAAATATAGTTTTAAAACTTACTGCAAATAAATACTAAATAATGGTATTTTGGACTTTAGAATTAAATGGTGACTCTAATGAGTAAAATGTGGGCTTTAATTTGTATTAACATAGAGCATACAGGATTGTTGAGACAAGAGTAACACCACTCCCTTACTTCCAAACTCTTCCAAACACATCATAGGGTTTTTAAGTAAGAACGCTCTACATTGCCCTCTGGTGAATATACATGGGTCAGCACTAACATTAAAACCCCTGACAGGGAAAGTGAAAAACATTGATGATCTTCTTGGCACCTTTTAAGAGGTGGGATATATTGGGCAGCACAATGAACAGCCAGTTATTAAAGCTGATGGGCTGGAAGCAGGAGAAATGATCAAGCATAAGGATCTAACTTTTACGAGGACCAAACAGTGATGGAGTCAGAAGACCTATCCTTTGAGGCAGGAATATCACACAAGATCTGAGTTGCTCTAGCCATCACACTTTATGTATAATCACTTTGGAGACCTCTATGTGTCTTGGTGTAGCATATATTAAGGACAGCTACAATACAGGCATTAGTTGTGTGACTTTCCTTCTTTTAACCATAAACTTATGTTTTTGTGAGGCATGGCTATGGGGATTTGTGCTGACTGAAGCACACTGTAGGTTGCTTGAGCTCTTCTTTCCAAAAACCTTGGCAAATAATGTCTTTATGAAGCTTGCTTTGTGTACAGGGGATTGTCATGCTAAGAGCAAAGAAATCTAACTGCCACAGCATACAAAACATTCTAGACAACTTTATGGTTCTAACTTTGTGGCAACAATTTGAGGAAAGCTTACAGATGGTGTGTGATAGTCAGGTGTCCACTAACCTTTGGTCATGTTGCATATTTAGTGTGTTGGTCATATAGTGTATTCAGTGTTTTGACACCGTTTCCGAAATCCAAAGCATGTTGCAGAAGGTGCTTGACACACTTCGAAAAAAAGACTTTCAAGACCTAATCCATGAAGTGGCAGGAATGAGGGGAATGTTGTATTTCTGTGCAAGGGGACTGTTTTTAATATTTTGTGTGTCACTGTAATCCTTTAGAATTGGAACTTGACAACTGATCTCTTAGAATTTGGCAGAATATGTCATTTTTAATATAAAATGTACTATAGTCATAGTGCTGTTAGAATGTTAATTTGAGAACAACCTCTTGCCTTTTAAAAGATAGTACAGTACATGAGTCGGAGGCAAAAAAAATCTTATTTGGTAACATGTACTTGTAGAAAATATTTTTTTTTGTATTTTTGCACATTTTTATGTTTAAACAAATATGACCTATTGGCACGGTTGCATTGCACCACCAGGGTGGAGAGTTCAATTCCTGCCTTCGATCGCAGTTTGCATGTCCCCATGTGTAGTGGGTTTCCCTTGGGTACTTTAGTTTCTTCCCACAATTCAAAGACATGCAGATTATTACCACCTTATTGTGTGAAAAATTGGTACCCCATCCAGGGTGTACCACAACCTTGTGCCCTGAATACCCTGGGATAGGCTCCAAGCCCCCCACGATCCTGTACAGGATAGGCAGTAAAGAGAATAAGTGCGTAGGAATAAATGTGACTGTTACTTTATCTGTATTTAGTTAGTTACAGTAGTTAGTTAGTTAATCAATCTTTTATATACTTTTTGCAAAAATTATTACCCTAGGTGGCCTAGTAATCATATATGGTAACTTCACTGACCTTGTTTTGCAACATAAAAATGTCAACAACGAAAGATTTTAAAGAAAAAAAAATCTTAGTCTTGAAAAAAGTCTTAAAATTTAGAATTTCCAACTATTAGGGTTAAGTCAAACCCTAGTCAATAAATGTTCATGATTTACAATGAAAGGTCTATGAAATTCACGTAGACTTAACAATAAAGTACAGTTTTTTAGTTCCATGTTTTCACTGATCAAGGCATACAGTAAATAGCACTTTGGCACGTCTTACTTACTTACAGTATATAAAAACAAATAATCTCTGGTAAGAACAAAAAAAAAAAAAAGAACAGTAGACTTCAAAATTTACTTGTTTCTTTTGAAACTTAATTTAACATTTAGAAAGCTGTAAAAACAGTTACACCAACACTGAACCACCTTCAGCATATTAACTTAAAGTTAACCTTTTCTGTATTGGACTGTATCAGTCTCTCGCATCATTTTTAAAGAATTATGGCAGAAGAAAAATAATTTCTTCTCTTCTAAAAAGAGGAAATAAAAGAAAGCTACAGTACTTCTCAGTGGTACCTTACTCAGAGGCCAGAGTGAGGTTTATTGTGATGTATTTCTACAGTTACACAGCCACAAAAAGGAGAACTGAAAACATTTTAGTTACATAAAAAAAAACCTTCAGGAAATGTACCAGGGTTCAACATCATAATATTTATTATTTTGTAGAAGATAAGTGTATGAATAAAAAGAAAAAAAGAGGTTTCTATTAAAATACAAGGTTTAGTCCATCCCTTATTCAACATAATCATTAATACAAATATTCCTCACTCAGCACTTTTAGACATTCTCAAATTAAATGACTATTCTAAGTGGATTCTCTAAGACAGATCATAGTTACAAAGCATTGTTACTTCATGAGCAGCGCCCGGAGTATCTGTTGTTAAAAAACTCTAGTTCTGGTTAATGTTAAAAAATAAATAAATAAATAACCTATTAATTTAAAAGCAAAATGTGACTGTTGAGTTAAATCATAAACAATGCAATTGATTTGCATTGAATTAATATTTTTGCTGCTTGACATATGTTTTGATGTAGCTGGTCTTATTGTTTTATAAGTGTGAGGATTTATTGGGTTATCTATGAACGTGAGCTTAACTACACACTTTAACTCAACATTTTCAAAGGATTAGAAAAAAAATTAAGTTCATGAATTTTTTTTAAAAGATATTAATGTAAATTAAACATTTTTCTCTACAAATCACAGTCACAAATGTGAACATTGTCTTCACATAGTCCTTTATGTTGTTTTTATAAAGCATCCTGGAAAAGAAAAAGAAAGATTTATTAAGCATTTCAAAAAAATATATAATCTACAGTTATTTTCCCCTCTACTAATTATTATTATTATTATTATTGTTGTTGTTGTTGTTGTTGCCTCTAACTACTGTTGACCGAAATATGAGTAGGTTACATTATTCCTGATTATATATCTAACTGGTCAATTTAAAAATTAGTTGTTCACGTGACAACCTCATTTCCCCTCTCATCTGTTCCAACCACTCAGCGTTCAGCATCACCAGTATACTAATTACCAGCCTGATCATCTGTCATCATCTGCACCTGTTTCTCACTGGTTCATGCCTTAAGTTAGATGGTTTGGATGATTCATACTTTTCTCTAAAACTGGGACTGAACTAAAAAATGAGAACCAGAAACTTGCCTTCCGGAAGTCTGAAAAACTATTCCTCAAGACCACTTTATAATTACAAATAATTCTGGTTCTTTGCAAGCAAAATATGAAGAAATAAGCAGTGGCTTAAACAATATAATGACTTTTTATTGTCATTTGTGAAAAATATTTTACTTTGATATACTGTACATTCTTACCATTTTTATCGCTGTGTTGTAAACTTTGTATTGACTTTCAGCAAGGGAAGTGCTAAAATGCTAGCAGACATTCTACTGAATGTATGTAAAACACCAGATAAACGTCTGTGTGACTGCCTCACCATGTCTCCTTCCGCAATGTTTCTTCTTAGACGTTCCCAAAATTGTATCCTTTCCCCCTCATCTGTTGGCCAGTCCAGGTACGTGCGTGATTTAACAAGCTTCGCCAACCTTTGAAATATTATACAGCTTTTTAATTTAGTGCTGTTAATTATATAAAAAACATTAACAATTAACAATTTGCTTATAACTTGCAAGCTTTAAAAAGTTATGAATAACTTTAGAAACATTTAGAAAAATACATGATGAAAGAAAATCACATTACAATTAATGATATTTATTCAAAGATCCAAGTTGAATAACAATTTGATATTCAATAATAAAGTCTCAGATAAATTAAATAGTAGTAATACTAAATTAGAACAATTTTCTTGCATTTTAAATAAATATAAAAACCTTTAAATGAATTTATTTTAAAATGAATAAATTAAATCACTTTTTATAAAAAAATAAAATGATTCATTAAACCCTTACACATTAAAACCAGATTTTTCATACACACAGTAGTTGCAATTGGGATATTACTAGAAAGACAAGGCTTTCTTAGTTTTGGTCTTACTGTAGTTAAGTCTTATCCTTACTTCTCATCTATCCTTTTATCTACATGTTGACAGAATCTTTCAACTTTGAATGAATGCCTTATTAAGCGAAGTGCTTATAATTTGGCCTTTTTGCTAATAGAGAGAGAAGAGTGTACTCAGTGAACTTCACTGCAGGAGAGAGCATTTGTTAATTCATTTGCGACTGGCATCAGGTCCTTGGCTTGCACTGATTATTTCTGGTATGGACCTCTGGACTTACTGCAACACTGACCTTTTTAAAATTATAATTAAAAAAATTTTTTTTAAGCTATTTCAATACTGATTACATCCGCACACTTTGGACAAACCTACCAGGTGTTACTAATGAAATATAAAAGATTGATTAATCCTGAAAAAGTTCATTTAATCATGAAAAGGTTTATTAAATTATTATTATTAAATTTGCTATTGAAGCAAATCTGGAGCACTCAGGTACACTACCGTTCAAAAGTTTTAGAACAAATGCAAATTTCTTTGTTTTAGTTTAGTGATTTATTTTCTACATTCTACAACAATACTGGGGATTTCAAAACTATAAAATAACACATATAGGATTAGGTAATTACGCAACAACAAGAAAAACAACAGTCAGTTGTTATTTTAAGACACAGAGGTCAGCCTTTCTGTAATAGTTCTTGCAAGAACAGTATTGTCAAGTGCATTTGCAAAACCTGTCAAGCACCATAATGAAACTGGCTCTCATGAAGACCATCCCAGGAGGGCGAGACCAAAACCTACCTCTGCTGCAGACGAGAAGTTCATTTAGAGTTATCAGCCTGAAAAATGACCAATTAACATCACCTCAGATTAGAGGCGTTATGAAGTCTTTACAGAGCAGAAGTAGCAGACACATCTCACTATTAACTGTTCAAAGGAGATTAATGCATTTTTTGGACGCCTTCAGCATTCCTTTACAATGCAGAAAGAAATAAAAATCAGAAACCATCATGGAGTTAGAAAGTGTTCTAAAACTTTTGAACGGTAGTGTATGTGTCTACATCATGCTGATAACGAAGGACAGCATGCATGACCTCAGAGGAGCAACTTTGCAGCTCATCAATCTGGTATGGTTATAAGAAGAGGTAAGAACATTTACTTCATTTCTGCACTTAAGCACAGTTTTCATGTATCTTTGCTTTACTTGAGTAATTTTATCAGTATATACTTTGGAGTTTTACTTTTTACTAACTACCCATAGGTTTTTGCCCATAACCACCTGTACATCCCACTGCTCATGACAGCACAATCAGGAAAAGACCTGTACTGTACAAACCACAAATTTTCTGGACAAAATACTTTTGACGAATGAGATGAAGGTGGAGTAGTTTGGTAATCATGCACAGCAATACCAATTATCAAGAATGGTGATAAGGGGTCAAGTTTGCAGTATCTGGGAAAATTGTTGTTTTTGAAACAGTTTATATCAGAATATTCTTCAGACAGTTTAATCTTGGTTCATACAACAGGACAATGACATCTGAATAGCTGAAGGAAAAACAATGTTTGAACGGCCAAATCAAAAGTACAGACCTCAACCCCATTGAGATGCTATGGTGGAATCTTTGAGATTATCGTTATCAATTAACTGAAGCAATGTTTGTTAAAAAAAATGGGCCAACATTTCTCCCACAATAAGAGACTGATAAACCCCTATAGAGTTTTTTTTTACTTAAGGTTATTGTTAGTTTTTAGGTGGTTTTATTTGTTACTGAATTATATGTTGTACCTATTTTCTTCCCCCACTTGTGTTTTTGCTGTCACATGAGGTAATTTGTTTGTTTATATAGTTTAAAATAACCACATACTATTAGATATTAATAAGATTAAATATACCAACATGCTATTGCTCTAAACTCAAATCAAGTTGTGGACTTTCCATCATTTGTTTTACCGGTGAAAGGTGCTGAGCTCGAATGGAGAGATGTGCTCGAGGAAGATGAGGATGAGCCGATGTTTCTGTTCTTCCAGCAGTCGGTATGTTGCAACTCGCATCTCCAGGCTGCACCAGTTACTTCTCAGGTACTGACGACTAAGCACACACACCGTACGCCGACTGCTGTAGATACTCTCTGCGATGTTATCGACAATTCCCTTGCCCACCTAAAAAAGACCCAAACAAAATAAGCATGTTTAAACTAACCTACTGTTGTACTTATGCACAGCACAAGAAACATACAGAAAACTTTTGTATTGAATTGTTTTAGGTCAAAAACGCTACTTAGAGCAAGTTGTCATGGCCTGTTTAAAAGGTATCATTCACTCACTCTCACTCTTTGTCTACATCGTTTTAACCTGTACATGGGGTCACGGGGGCCTGTAGCCTATCCCAGGAAACTTCGCAGGGCACACATGTACACACACTCACTTTCATTCACACACAACAAGCAATCTGGGAACACCAATTAACCTAATCTGCATGTCTTTGGAGTACCCAGAGGAAACCCGCAAAGTACGGGGAGAACAGGCAAACTCTATGGACACAGAGGCAGGAATCGAACCCTCAACCCTGGAGGTGCAAGGCGACATGACTTTATTTTTTTGCTTATAAAAAAGGCTGTTTTGATCTACAGTGGTGGCTAAAATTATAAAGACAAAAGTGAATATCAATGTTTTAATGACATTTTTAAAAAAGAATGACAAGATACTGTAATAAGAAAAATTAGTTTTAAGTAATAAAAGTCATATTCAACATATACTATACAACCCTATATTCTTCAAAAAGTTCAAACATTGGTGCAATCAGAGACAATCTGGCAGAGCATAGTGTCAAAACGATGCCTGCAGTACTCTGGTGTCAATCATTCAATCCATGCCTGCTTAATAGCTTCCTGAATATCATATACAAAAATGTACCACAGTAGTGTACAATTCACAATTCCGTAGGCTTTGCCATGTGTGTGCAGAGGAGAGCACTCTGGCTTTAGAAAGTAGCACAACTCTTCAGTCAGATAGGCTCGAACTAATTAGTGAGAACACCTGTTTTGTGCACATGGAGAGCTGCAATACATGGCACATTTTGCCTTGATCATTTTGGCCACCACTGTATTATGGAATCTTAGCGTAGCTAATGTGTAAAAAGCAGCTCCTAATTTATTGTTTATGGCACATTCTATAAATATACTGTATATTCTTTACTACTTATGTATTCTTGTCTTAATGATTAATTAATACGTATAATTCTCACCTCGAAGTCTCTGTGGTGCAAGCAGAGTCGCAGCCTAGGGTGGCCTTGTTCCTCCAGCCTTGGAGCCAACTCCTCCAAGACCCAAGCTTCATCACGACTACTAAATGACACAAATGCATCGTATTTCATGTCTTCTTCAGCTTCTACTTCATCCCCTCTATGTCTTTGTGTTCTTCTCCACCAACCTTTACCAAACTTCCTCTCTATATGTCCTCTGAGTCGGAAGATTAAGACCACACAAGGCCAGTAAGCAAAGCGATAACTAACGGCACTTAGCAGCAGCAGACTTATGATGTTGACCATGCCCAGATAGCACAGGTACTGCACATCTGTCTGACACAACTTTTCCATGGTGGACAATAAATTTAGCTTCTGGTAATGCCAGACACATAGCTGTCGCTGCAGATTGATCACCTGTACTCGTGTGTTCTGTGCCCATTCGAGGAACCAGTTGGCCTCACAGTTACATCGAAAGTCCACTTCGTGGAGCACCACAGCTCTCAAATAAGGCAATGCATCAAACATCCCATCCTGTAAGATCAGTGGCTTTATGCTGCCGAGATACAATAGTTCCAACGAGTGCAGATCTCTGAACATTATCTTAGTCAGGAAATTCAGATGGCAGTTATAAAGTACAAGGATCTGTAGCTGTTTTAGGTTCCAGAACGTCATGCCAGCATTGGTGTAGTTTGAGAAATTAAGGTTGATGAGTTTGAGACGCTTGAGATAATGCAAATTGTTGATTCCTGTGTAATTGAGAAATATCTGTTCAGGATCAGCTGTAAACTCTAAAGATTCTAATTGTGAAAAATAAGGAACAAAAAAGTAGTTCTTCCAAAAAAACGTACGTCCAGACAGCTTAAGCTCTCGGACAGATTGCAAAAATGGAGCATTAGGTTCTGCAATTTTGAGCTCAACTCCATTCAATTCAAATGTGACGTTTCCATTGGGTCTTCCGATTTCTCCAAAATAAAGAGTAGTTCCGACATCTGCATCAATGCTGAGACGCTGAAGGTCCCTTGGAAAACCGTAAAACAGGAAGTTGACATTTAATGTATAGACATAGTCCAACTTTCCAAATGCAAGTTCACGCAGATTTCGCTGGTTTCTAAATGCCCCATGCTTAATTTCCTGAATCACATTTTTATCAATAAGCAGGACCTCTAGAGATCGAAGAAACTTGAAGTCATCAGCAGCAAGAAGGTTGATCTTGTTCGAGTCAAGTTTGAGAATCTTAAGATGACTCAGACCAGCGAAGGCTTCAGGTTCTAGAGTTGTAATCGCATTTTCACTAAGCAGAAGTTGCTCGAGTAGAGGGGCGCAAACAAACTGGTGTGTTTTGACTCTTGTTAGCTGGTTCTTTACTAGACTCATAGTAGTTACATTCCAAACAGTTCCATTGGCATTAGCACAGAATGAGGCGTTGGTCAATGCTATGCTGAACAAATTGATTGTCTGTATTTCTGCTATGGTTCTCCAGAATGTTGGCTCTAGATGCTGGACTTTTGAATGATATATTCCAAACACTGAAAGTTCTGTCCCACAATCTTCTAAATCTTCCATTGTTAGTGAATCTAAGATTATATAGGATAGCTCCACAGAGTGGAGATTCAAGTTAGAAACCAGCTGGCACACGTCTTTGCAGTTCGTAGAAGATCTTTGTATTATGTCTCCAGACACCACAATGCTGCTCAGATTTCCAAGTCCAGATTCCCAAATTTCTCGCAAGGATTTGCCGTGAAAATCTATAAAGAAACTTGAAAGATTCTGAAAAAATCTTAAAGAGCTAGCCTCAATTATTTCAATAGAGTTCTGGCCAAGATCTATAACCTGTATTCCTGCAAGCACAGCTGAAGGCCATGACGAACAGCCTCGGTTTCTGATCGAAGTGATGCCGCTGTCCAACACCTGGAGGTATTTCAAGTGAGTCATTTCATTTGGAATCTTGTACAAGACATCACCAAGTTCTTGCACACACACGGTTTGCAGAGACAGCTTACGTAAACTGACCAGGTGCTCAAATGTGGTATTGGGAATGTTAGACAACTGAAATTGTTTTAAGAGTAGCTCCTCTAGGTTATCCAATCCTGCAAACACATTGGGGTCCAGGACAACATTGGTGCAATCAGAGACGCTGAAATAAACAAGCAGATACTTAAGATTAAAAAGACCAGAAAAGGCACCAGACTGAAGCGTTCTGAGATTAGATCCATGAATTTGCAAATACTCCAAGGTTGCAAGATGAGAGAAAGCGGCGGTTGGAATGACTGTAGCATTGCTGTAAATGCAAAGAGATCGGATTCCTGTCTCAACCTCCAAGAGATCTTTTTGGAAATCTATGTTTTTGCATTCTGCATAGGGACCAAGCCCAGGCCGATAAGAGCACATAGTACCAATGTCCCTGAGCAGATGCTCACCAAAAGTCATGCAGTGCTTCCTGATAAGAGCAGTACCGACACTAGACATACTAAAAAACAAAATCAATCTTAAGCAGAGACGCAGCGATAAACACATCGTTTCTCCTTTATACATACCCATATTTTAAACCAGAGTGTATCTGCTTTCCTGTTTATTCAGAGCAGTGTTTCATATCTTGAGGCCGTAATAAAATTCAGACTGCACGCATCACTTATGTATTTAAAGCCTCAGAGAATGTGGGCGGATTCCCTTTTCTCACTTCTCACTTTAATTTTAATAATGTAGACTGCATTTGAGGAACGACATTGCAGGGTGTTAATGTAGCACCCATGCAACAGTGGTGAGAGAGAAAACACTTGGACTGAGAGGTTTCTGGTACCAGGGTGATACTTGTGGTACTCTTGAGTAGTTACAGAGAGCAGTTTGGGTAAATCTGGCTTTATTAGTGAAATGTGAAAAATGAAATGTTCAAGGTGTAACATTTTGTAGAAGTTTGCATCCCGTGAAAGTACAGAGTAAGCAGAACTGAAAACTGCACAGTGCTATTTTAAAATGTGCTCTTTGTTTAACCGATTACATGAAAAGATAAGTACAAATACAATAAAGATGGCTTATTCTATTCCCTGATTCTATTCCAAAGCACAGACATTTCAGCATTATCCATAATACTTATCATACTTATTAACTTATTGCACAATGCAAGGATCTAAACAGTACCATGAACAGGTTAACTATATTCTCTAAAAATTATATTTCTCTTTTAGATCTGTGCCAGCTTTATACAGATTTAAACACTTATTAGTTATGATCATTGTAAGACATTTCACTTTAAAACCTTCACACAGTTCTGTATCCCTCTCTATTACAAATAATCAGTGCAAGATAGACTTTTTGTGTCATAAATATGGACAAATATTAAAATATCTTGTACCATGTGATATTTTTTGCAAACAGTCCTTAATATACAGTGCAATAGACAAAAATATGAGTAAAAAAAAGCCCTACCGACAGTGCAAGTCTACCCTTTAAAATATGAACCAGTTTGGGTTTAGAAGTACTAATTTCTTTTTTAAGTTTCTCAAACTTTAAACAACACATACTGTAGCTTAATAAAGCACATTCATAAATAATTAACAAAACAAATCAAAACTCGGAAATGTGGATCATAACGGAAATTATTGCGAAAGTTAAAGAAACCTCAGCACTGCTACACATGAACTACACGCAGCCAATAATAGTTTCCAAAAAATATGATTTCTCATAATGTTGTACACAAATACTTTTACACACTAAAACCCTGTCTGTCTATGGATGACTACACACTATATGGCCAAAAATATATGAACAACACCTGACCATCCAGCACCCAGATGTGGTTCCTAAAATGTTTCCTCAAATTGTACAGGATGTCTTCGTATGCTGTAGCATTACAATTCCCCTTTACTAAAACTTCAAGGTGCAAACATGTTTCAGCATGACGGTGCACTTTTGCAAAAAGCAAGGTCGATGTAGGCATGGTTTGCCGAGGTTGGCATAAAAAAAACTGGAGTGGTTTGCACAAAGCGGCAACCTCAGCACCAGTAAACACATCTAGTTGAATTGGAATGCAGGCTGCACTCCAGGCCTACTGGACAGATACACCATAGAAGTCTTTGGCAGTGTTAAATGACTTATTCTGGGTAGTGGTGCAAGTGTGGGTGTGGAACGGTTAGACACAGGCCGGGCATTTTCTAGAAATAAATAACATTGAGCATGACACATGGTTTTAATGAACTGGAACACCAACTGTACCCCAGGCCTCCTCAACCGACATCGTGACCTTATTAAAGCTCTTACGAATGCAGGCTTGAGGCTGTGGCACAAATCCAAAGTCAATTGCGAAGTCTTGTGAAGTGCGAGTTGAGGTTGTTTACAGCTAAATGTGGACCGGGATGTTCAACAAGCACATCTGGATGTAATAAGTGTCCATAAACAGTTTGCCATACAGTGCATATTATACACTGCCTGCCCGCCCCTCCATTGCTGCTTTGATTACAGCACACAATGTGGTCGCCAGTTCTTGTGTGAAAATGATTTATCATGCTCCCAGAGCGACTTTTTCTCAATCTGCATCCTGGAACATGCCTCATCTTATTGTCACATCCAGAGACTATGCATGATGAAGCATCACTTTATGCGGTACCCTGACGCACCTGTCAATCTAGAATAGGGTCATTAAAGTTCAATCTTTATGTTCCATAGCAAATGTAAATGTTTTTTCCTTTTTTCCAATTACCAACAAGTGGTTTTCTTATGGTCACAGCTGTTTTATTCCAATCCTATGGGTTTGTGTCACATTGTGCATTCGCAAATGCTCTAATTATACTATTACACGTATCTGTGATTTCTCATCAGTTTTTTTTTTTTTACCGTGCATCTTCAATATGATATTTTTCAGACCACATTTCTTTCAGGAAGTTGAAAGTTCTAATAAGTTTACCAATGTTTTGGCAGTTCATAACCCAATTCCAGTCATTTCAAAACACGTTAATTGTTTTCAGTACTTGATGCAGGCTAATAAGTTGACCTTTCTGAAGTGGGGACGTTTAAATTTTGGCCAGACAGTGTATGAAGAAATGAGAGGACAAAGCTAAGATAGCTTTGCTCTATGTGGTTGACAGACATCTGTTTATAGGCAATGATACACCAGAACCTAAAAAAAAAGCACTCAAACTATTAGACCACTCAGTCATAACAGGAAGTACCTCATTTTACACACACACATACACACACACACACAAACAGTTTAAACCCAACGTTATTTGTTAGAAGCTGCATAGCAGGCATCATGCCATAGAAGCCTAAATATCACCAAAACACACACTCTGCTCACATTTATAGCCAGGAAACTGTTACACAGTAGCAGTGCTTAGATCTCCTTGTTTTGAACCAGGTGAACAGGATCATGTACTGTAAATGTGGAACCCTCACTATACGAACAATTCAGAGCAAGAACTACACACGACACACTTTAATCAAAATCCTCTGTATAAATGCTACCCCTTTAACCCTCTACCCTTTTCTTGTCACTTTCCCTCTTTTCTCTTTACTTCCCCCTTTTTCTTGAAGCCTGAATTTCTCCATGGCCTCTTTCGCAAATAACTCCATCTCTTTCTCAACTTCATCATCATCATCATCGTCGTCGTCGTCATCATCATCGTCATCATCATCATCGTCGTCGTCATCTCCATTCGCCATGTCTTCCAAAATGTTTTCCACATCCTCCACGAACTCGCTGAATGGTATCTGCTCATGGACGTAGACTCCATCAGTGAAGAACTCGCTGATGAGCTTGCTCAGTTCCTCTTTTCTTTCAGTTTGGTCCTCATGTCCTTGAAGCTTTGACAAATAGCCAGACATGAACGCCTCAAAATCCTGTTGGGAAACAGGAGCAAGCCCCTCTGCATGTGCACAGGATGTGACATCAGCGCAGTCTTCAGTTGAGCCGTAATAGTGACGGATTTTCTCCCTCTGTTTAGCCCAGTAGTTTACGTGCACGTGATCTTTGCTGTGCTTCTGGTCACTGTAGGAATGGTGCGATGCTTCATGTTTGCCTTTTTTACCCATCTTCTCCTCTTTTTTATTGTTCTTGTCTTTGTATTTTTTTTCCTCTGTCCATCCTGCTGCTCTCTTTCCACGTTTAGGTTTGTCTTTCTCTTTTTCACCATGATGCTTTTCCTCCTTGTCTTTTCTTTCACCGTTTTCTTCATCATGATCTTTCTTGCCTTTCCTTGATTTCTCCTTTTGCCTTTTATTACTGTACTTTTCATCATCTGATGCTCTTCTCTCTTTTTCATCATCCCATTCCTTTTTCTCTTCCCAGTCCTTTTTTTGATCACTTTTCTCTTTCCATTCTTTCTCATGCTGGTTGGCATGCTTACGCCTTTTCCATTCTTTCTCTTCCTTCCCATCCTTTTGCTTCCATTTCTTGTCTTTTTCTTCATCTCTTTTCTCTTCCTTCTCATCCTTTTGCTTCCATTCCTTGTCTTTTTGTCCTTTAACTCTTTTTTCTTCCTTCCAGTCCTTTTGCTTCCCTTCCTTGTCTTCCTTTCCTTTATCTCTTTTCTCTTCCTTCCAGTCCTTTTGCTTCCATTCCTTGTCTCCCTTTTCATTATCTCTTTTCTCTTTCTTCCATTCCTTGTCTTCTTTTCCTTTATCTCTTTTCTCTTCCTTCCAGTCCTTTTGCTTCCATTCCTTGTCTTCTTTTCCTTTATTTCTTTTCTCTTCTTTCCAGTCCTTTTGCTTCCATTCCTTATCTTCCTTTCCATTATCTCTTTTCTCCCATTTTCTGTCAACAAATTCTCCATGCTTCTCCTTTTCCCACTTTTTATCTTCCTTCCAGTCCTTTTTCCCACTCCTTTCCTTGGACTTACTTTTTTCACCATTAAGCTTCCATCTTTGGGCATCTTCTTGCTTATGGTCTTTTTCCTTGTTCTTTCCTTCTCCCTTGCGCCTCCCTTGCTCGTCTTCTTCTTTCTTCCACTCTTTATGATCCTTTTTGCTTTTTCCTTTGCCATCTTGCTCATTCACCTTTACATTTTTATCCTTCTTCCATTCCTTCTTTTCTGACTCTGGGTCTCTCTCTTTCTTCTCTTTCTCCCAAGCTTTTTTATCCTTCCTCTCTTGCCTGATCTGACTACTCGGTACTTCCTCATGTCCAGCAGAGGGCTCCACAGCTTGCACATTTCCTAGAAGACAGAATGAATGCTGATCAGTGAATAAAGTAAACAAATGATAGTGACATTTAGACTTTATTAATCTGCAGATGTTCTTGGGTTGTTGGGTTCTGTACCTGTACTCTGAGTGAGCTCTGCAACTTTATCTTTCAAATGCTCCAACTCTTTCTGCATAGCCGGAAGTGCTTCGAGCTCCTTATTGACTCTTTCACTCTCTTTTTTTACTATTTCACTCTCTTGCTCGTACTCTTTCTGAATTGCAGGCAGTTTATCTAACTCTCCTCTCATCCTTTGGTTTTCAGCTTCCAGCTCCTCCCTCTTCAGTCTTTCCTTGCTGCCTTCCTCTACTTGAAGTTGTGCAGCCTTTAATTCCAATTCCTGTTTAAAAAGACAAAATTGCTAAAATAATGCAAAACTTAGAAGACACTCAACACTGATACAAGTACAAGAAGCTACCTGAATCTGTGCCTGTAAGCTTGCAATTTGCTGGTTCTCCTTGGCCATTTCGTCCAGTATTTCTGGTGGCTGGACACCTCCGGGTAGGTCTCCTTGTGAATAGTCCTGCTTTATTAGGGCAAAAATCATAATCATGATTATTTTAGGCAATACTGTAGCGTTTGTTTAATCATGATTATTTACCGACCTTGGAACCATCATGCATGCAACATGTGTCTTTAACACAAAACTTTAAGCTTTTTTTTAGTTGAAAAAAGGGAGACAAATATAATTTTGCTTTTCATTTATTGCTTATAAAACATACTTTATACAACACTTAAAGCAAGGAACATTTGTCCAAGGTTAAAGCTCAATTTAAATGAAAGTTTTTTAATTAAAACAACATTCAATATGTTAAATAATCAAATATTTAGTGTACAGTTGTTAAATTAAAGCGCAATATAAGACAATAATAGGTGATAATATTTATTTATTTACTTATTTACAATTGTGGATTCATGAATTAATTCATGGATTCAACATTATCTGGCAACCTAACAGATATTTAGTGTTATCTGACTAATCCTTGAAGCACAGGGCAAATAGAGCAAAAATACTAATTGTGTGCATGGGTGAGTTTGAACAAGCAAAGATATGAGGAACGAGTCTCAAAACTCCCACGAAGGAATGAGCTCCCAAAGGTCTGCAATGCATCTCAAGAGAGGAAACTCAGCACTTGGAGACGCCTATGGGTTCCAGCAATTAACTGCAAATTATTTCTATTTATTAGAGAGAGTCACTATATTCACTGGGTTAGTTTGTCCAATTTAGTTTTAAGCCTGTACAAATGGAGAAACTTCATATACAGTATGGACATATTCTTAATGTTTAATGCACCGAAAGCTAATCACATCTTGATTGCTGCATATTAAATTCACTGCAGTAATGACCAGAGGTAAAAATAAGTAAATAAATAAATTGTCACTTTCCAAATACTAGGGCCCAACTTTAATGCCATATGTATCCGATATATGTCAAACAGCTTATAACTTACAGCTCAACTAAATGTCTCCAGTCTAGAAATGTCCTACTCGACATTTTTTACACACAACTTTAAAACACAAAACAGTGCCGTCTTTTGTACAAAATGCATTTTAGCATTAAAAAGGTTTGCCCATAAAAGCATAATCAGAATCTGCAGCTCAATCAAAAACACAACAAGAACTTACCTTATTTGCTTCTGAATATTTCAGGTCCTTGGAATCAGCATCTCCCTCTAAGAAGTTGAGAGCAACATTTAAGTAAATTATTTTAAGACCACTGTAAATTGAGCTACTCTGCCTGGCCAAAAAAGTCAAACACACAGATTTCTTTTAATCACCTTTAGCCTTGATTACATCACACAATGTGGTGGTCAGTTCATGTGTGAAAATGACTCTTCATGCTCCCAGCTTCACAATTTGAGTCCCGGAATAAGTCTGTGCCATCAGGGAAGAAAAACTCCATGAAATGATGACCTGAACGTACTGAATGACCAGGTTTTCAGCTTGCCTCATATGATATGATAACCTGGTCATTCAGTACATTCAGGTCATTTTATTACCACATAACGTTGCTGGGCCCAGACCAGACCAACTAAAGCAACCCCAGACCAGCACTATCCTTCCAGGGTTTGATAATGTGCTCTTAATCCAGTTCCAGCTATTTTAAACCTCCTTAGTTGTTTTCTTTGCTTCATGCAGCCTAACAATTTGACGCTTTTAAAATGTTGATTTTTTTTTGGCCAGGCAGGGTACATTATAAAGAAAAACATCAAACAAATGTAAATGTAATATTAACTAATTATACTGTATACGCATACACACAGCCTTACAGTGTGAGGAAACATGCACACAACAAGTACACATGCAAAAGTTAAAAATCAATAAAATCATTATGCATGTCAGTCCTCTGTACTTCACCGATTACTTCAAACAAGTAAATTATCACAAATAATTTTTACATTCACTTAGGTCATGCAATTTTGGCAGATGCTGTATGTAAGCAATGTTAAAAAAAATAATCATACTTTTTTTACTTTGAATTTAATTCGCATTTTCTATAGACAGTGATTGATGGATAATTACACATACCTACCTTGTAATTACACGGATGAGTGCTTTTATCAGGAACTGTAGAGTTCCATATACTGTAGGTACTCTATCCCATTACTGACTGTAGTTAATATTCTGCACAACCTTTAGCCTCTTTTGCTAGTTATCATCTATCCCTTTATCAATGTTGTACAGTAGTTCGTACCATAAGACTGAGGCTGGCAGGGTGTTTTAGTTACCAGACTGTTTTTATTACAGAAGGAAATTGTGTCTGTTGTGTACCAGCTAAATAACCATTTTACCAATAGCCAAACAATGACGAATAATAGTCTCTTTCCACTGGTTAATGGAAAAAAGGAAAACTAAAAAAACGAGTTGCACCAGATATAATTTTCAATTGTATAACAACAACAAACAAATGTAACTACAGTATATGGTTGTATATCCAATAAAATGCCCAGTACATGGAGATACAAGAGAGATTTTTCTCACCTTGTCAGTTAACTGCTTGGAAGCAATATTTTTGCTCATGCTGTTCTGCTAAGTATATGCTAATTACATGGCAAGTTTCACTGTTATTTTACACAGATCAGTCACAACACAACCATTAACATTAAAACAAGCTAGGTTTCGAGTTCCCCTTGTACCACCAAGGTGGCTTTTCTCCTCAGGGCCTCTAGAGGTATGCTCTGGTGTCTGGCGTTTGGTGTTTTTTGGTGTTAGATTTTCTATAGGCTGACCTTTGGTCCCTGTGGACATGGATAAGTCTTGCCAACCTATGATCCTGTCACCGGTTTGCTGGTATATAGTTGGCGATCAATGTTATTCAGTTCTCCTTGCGGTAGTGTTGATGTTATGGCTGATCAATGTGCATTAATCCAAAATAAATGACAACACAACACCTCTAGAATCAAATGTGATACAGAAAATACAGCAGTCAAAATAATGCCATGCATTAAGGCATTCAAAGAAATGCTGAGCAGGCCCAGAGATGATCATTTTGAAAAAGGATTAATTGCTGCAGCAAAAGACACCAGAAAATAGGTTTGAAATGCACACATGCAACAACTGTGATTCTCATGCATTAGTGAAATATGTAAGGAAAAACAGAACAGCTGCACTTCTTAAATTGATTGAGATTGTCAGTGGAAGGGTGGTTTCCTCCGGAATTACAATATTCCCATCAGGTCCCCACAGACAGGGCATGAGGGCTTACTGAATTATTTAACCAGGATGAAACGGTAAATCATACGCTATGGCCTTCATGATCACCAGAGCGCAACCAATGTTGCAGACAGCGTTCCAGCATCATTACCACCTAAAGTCACCTTCATTACAATACCTCCTGCATATATTCATATTTTACAGGGCTTAATTACCTGAACTGTTCCATTTCTTACATTTTGATCATATACACTTAAATCTAAAGCAACACCCAGTTAAAGCAACTTTCCCAATCAATGCAATCATTAACCATCAAACAAACACACACACTACGTACCATCATCCAGATCAATGAGAACACCTGCAGAATAATACAGCCCTGTCTCAGGAAACCCATTAACTTCACTATGAAATATTTCTGTTCTATAGATTAGAATATGCATTATATGGTAAATATTTACCAGAGAAGAATATGGTGCCCAAGCCTAGAAGAACGAGCGCTCCAAAAATGCACTTGTTCAAAGTGAACCCGATGTCTCCCTCTCCTTCTCTCCGAGGATGTCTAAACTGCTCTTCCTCAACCTCTTCCTCCTCCTCTTCATCTCGATGGTACAAAGGTGTCAGGACAGATACATTCCTCCTCCTTACTCCATCGCCCTCATTCGCCCTCTCTTCTGGCTGAAACTCTGCATGGAAAGAGAAACACTTTAAGCTGCAAGTACTTTACAGTACATACACTTACAACCACATCCTGCTGTAACCCTGCCCGTTAATGTACTTGTCTAATCGGCCAATCAAGTGGCAGCAGAGAAATCCAATGACGGTTTCATGAGCAGGACAGCCAGAGTGATCTAAGCTAACAGGATGATAGGAAGTTGTCTTTGGCTGTTGTGGCCCATCCAATTCAAGTTTCAAGGTGTTCAGAGATGCTTTTCTGCTTACCACAGTTGCAAAGAGTGGTGACTTAAACAACCATAGTCTGCCACACAACTGGCACTTGTCATATATAGTCATGTGTAAAAGTTAGTATACCCTTATTCAATTCAAATACTGATTCGATTTTAATTTGTCCCTCCCCCCCTTCTGTTCACTTGTTTTGCATTTTGTACATTTTTAAAAACAAATATACAGTAGATGTTTTTGAAAGCATCCTATTTTTTTTTTTTATTTCTGCACACTTACAGTTTTACACAGTACTATACATAAAAACTGAAGCTTTTCATTTTTCAGCCGCTGTTTATGCATTGGTGCTACCATTTGATTGGCTGATTATATCATTGTATGAATAAGTATATGTAAAAGGGTGAGTCAAAAATTATCCGCACTAGAATTATATAAAAATTTCTGTTGGTCTTATGCGCGCTTTCAGTTTAAGGCTTCTATCTCCCCAGTCACTGCAGTCCAAGTGTGAGCAAAAATGGATGCCCCACAATGATTTGCACGAAAGAAGAGCAGCATGCAGTGATTAGTTGTTTTATGTGGTCTGAGGGTGTACCTGGTGCCAAAACAACTCACGGAAAAGCAAAGACAGAAGCGAACTAAATCATAAATTAGTCACAATTTATGATGACCAATACTCTAAAGAAGGTATAAGTCATCATAAATGGTGACCAGACATAAATTAACCATTGCAAAGCTGAGAGTAAACAGCAGAGTATGGAACAGAAACGTCCTCAATCGCAGACCATGAAAAAAAATCAACATTAGCTGGAAAATTGGTGCTTAAAGTTTTCTGGGGTTCTCAACGGCCAGTATTGGAACATTATCAGGAAAATGGTTCAACAGTGCTCATAACAAGAAAGATGCTTAATGAGGAGCTGAAGCCCAAACTTTGGATTAAATGTAGAGGATTGCTATCCAAGGGTGTTGACAATGTACGAGCACACAAAAACTTCCATTTGAAGTGTTAAAGCGTCCTCCCTATGGTCCTGATCTTGTTCCATGGGATGTTCCTCAGTTTGGTACCCAGAAAGCAGCCATACGAAGACAAAGATTCACTTTTAACGAAAAAGTCAAGATAGCAGTACAGTACAGTTGTGGCTTGCACCCTAAAAAAAAATTATAAAGGAATACGAAAGCTTGTTAAAAAAATGGACAGAAAACTAAGATCATTAAAGGGCAGATAATTTTTGACTCACCCTCATATTAAAGTGGCCAGTTGGTTTAGATGTTATAAAAGCGTCCTAATAAATAATCATAAGCTTTCCATAAATTGGGTAAATTATCTCCTCCTTTTTACATTTTGGCTAATATGAGAAGTCATGCTAATTTTAGTTTAAGTACAGACAGTAAAAACTAAACAAATGGAAAGTGGTGCATTCTGAGTTCTGATTTCTTGCAAATGCTTCTGTGTCAGTCAAAATGCAATGTCAGGGAGAAAAATGCCAATATAATTTTAAAGCCTATTACAAAGTTGTGTTAGTGTTTCAGTGACATATCCCTGAAATTTCAGTAATCAGTAAATTTCAGTAAGCATCATTACAAAGCTGCATGGCTTAATGAGTTTACAAATCCTTTAATTCTAAGTGATTAATGCAACATTAATGCAATTATCTAAGCAAGCAGAACTAAAATCCACACTGAAATGCTGTGGGAGTCTCGCTTTGCACCACGGGCCTTGTGGATTGAGGCTATGCTCTTACACAGAGAGTGGGCCTTCACTAGTTGTGCTTCTATTTTTGGAATTCCTCAGGGCTCTGGGAATCAGTGTGCTTGTGCAGTTGTTCCACATCCAGCAGACACCTAGTTTCTCGAGTTGCTAGGAACAATGAAACCCTTTAATATGTGCCATTTTCCATTGGGTCAGGGCAGACAGGCTAAACATTTAAAATGTACTTTTAAAATGTTATTTTATAAAAGCAGTAATCACTAGAAATAGGGAGTAAAAAAAAAAAAAAGAGGGTTAATTTACGTATATTCTTTTGAGGGACGATTCATGTGTTGCCACACTGACGCAAAAGGCTAAATTTATACATTTTAACTAAATATATATTTAAAAAGTAACTTTATATTGGGACCTCACGATAGAGAACTGCTATCTAAATCAAATTAAACCTAGACATTATGATGGGAGGATCCCTGATGATCCCCATCCCTAGTAATCATATATCTAACTCAAGCAATATTTTTCACTGTCAGTCAGTCGACTTTCTAATTAACAATGGTTTAACCTGAATGACATGGTGCACAGTGGGAACTGACCACATCACAGGTCCAAGGTTTGATCCTGAGCTCAGGTTACTGTCAAGAGCTAAACATTTTTTTCATGATGTACGTCCAAGTTCTGATGTTTCTTCCAACCTCCCAAAAACATGTTTGGAATAGCTTAGATCAGCTGTGAATGAGTATATGAATGTGTTTGTGTAGGTTCCATACAACTGACCGACATCCACTCTGTGTCATGCACAGCGTCTCTGTCTTTCTGTAATGTGCAAGTGGTGTCCATGAATGATTGTGTGTACAGTTCCCATGAACCGATGGATCTCTTATGAAAGTTGGTGACAAGTTATCAGTCGATTTTCAAGGATTAGGAGCTGAATGTTTTCTTAAAACATTTGTACCATTCAAATGTTTTATTGACATTCTGAGATCACCGTACTGTGCTTGAAGTCAAAACCAATCGTTTTTATGCCTTCATTCATGTGACATGTCATCACAGGTCCCGGTTTGACTCGAACACCCCTCATATCTAGAAATATGCTAAATAATCATACTTGGTTTGCTAAAACATTACACGACAATTTTGTCTAGACTTAGATAAGAAAATGTAAATATTGAAATTAATAATGTTTAAAAATGGGTTTAATAATCATCACTTAGTAAAAGGTCAGCTTAGCATAGGCAAGATGCACAGAGCAGATTATCAGCTCTATCATATTTCAGTGCAGCCCTACTGCAGAACAGGCCATCTGGCAGCATTCAGGCCGTCTGGCAGCACTGAACCATGCAACTCCATACTAGACCTGACTATATCCGTCAGTCTTCGTTAAGTCCGACGACCAAAACTTAAAGAAGAAAATGTAATCATGTTACATTCCTTTTGTTTGAATTTAACTTATCTGTAAAACTGGGACATTTTTGGTGTGTGACCTGCTTCTCACCTTCTCCCAGAGTCTTCCTCAGCTCACTCTTGTCTTCCCCCTGTGAAAGCTCCTCCTCCTCTTCTTCTTCCTCTAATGCTCCCGGGAGAGAAGCGGACACAGATGATGGCCTAATGTGTGTATAAGAGTCAGAGAATGATTCTGTATCAATTAGGGGTTGGTTTTCAAACCCAGTACCAGAGGCTTCTTGCTCTTCAGGGTCTGGGGTCAAAGAGGTCAGGTTTTCAACATGAACAGGGATGCTGGACGATGTGTCCTCTTTCAAACTGGTACTGTGTGTGACAGCTGCATCTTCACTGCCCTCTAGTGGCGTCACCTGGTAAACAATATGCAAAAATATCACACCCATGCAAAGTATGCAAATGTAAATAAATAAAAGAAAGTTAAGGTATGTTTTGTAAACTAAAAATGTCAATTTTTTTCCTCAAAATTCTCTGTATAATACATTACCAACAATTACGTAAAAAGTCAAAATCTAGAATCCTATGGAACCTTTTAAGAGAGGCATTTTTTATTTAAGGCATCAGCTTTGTTTCACTTCAGACAAAATTTGAGTCTCGCCACTATGCTGGCAAGCAGTAAACCACACCAGACACACTCTGTGATATACAAGCACCTTCTGACACTTCAGTGACTAATGCAATGCAGCAGGTTGCAGTACTTTTTTCATGCAGTTGTACAGCAATAAGCCATAATATTAAAAACATTAGCATTATGACCACCACCCAAGTTTGGGCTCTGCTTCTGCTGCCAAGGCACACAAGACCTTTGGGATGTACTGTAGTGTCTGGAACTAGGACTTTGGCAGTGGTGGGGCCTTTGTGGATTGAACCTGTTTGTTCAGCACATCCCATGAGTGCTCAGTTGGATTGGGATCTGGGGGGGTTTGAAGGCCAAGTTGCAAGCGTAGGGCACTTTCCCTGCTGGATCTACGCACAGCAAGCTGTAATGCACTGGGTTTTCTGATGCCTTTCCAACACTGACTTTTTTGTTGTTGTTGGTAATTTGGAGCTGCGTTTGCCTTTCTGTGGGATCAGACCAAGCAGGCTGGCCTTTAGTCTTCATGGCATTTAAGGGAAAACCTTGGGTGCCCACTTTGTCACCAGTTTATTGGTATATAATTGATAATCAATGGTAAGGTGTTTAGAGTGATTGGTGGATAATTTTATAACTGGCGGTATGAATATTTTAAACTGATTTGCTACCAGCTTATTCATTATTCAGTTTTTCAATTTGTATTTTTTGTAAATAAGGAATTATTCAATTCAATAAACATATTTTTCAAATCTATATTTTAATCTTCTAAAAGTATTTTCTGTATTTCTTTCTCATGCTTGTTTTTTGCATTATTTAATTTACTTAAAATTTTAAAAAGGAATCTTTTCCAGCACCCTTACCGTGACAAAAAAATAAGGTTTAAGTTAAACCCCTCAAATCTACATCTTTACTTTTTAATAAAACAAACAAACAAACAAAAGTTATTGCACTTAAAGGTATTCCTAAAATATCTTTATTAGAATTGCAATTGTTAATAAAAGTGATGCATTCATGACCCTTCTTACCTTATCCTATTACTCCTGTATTTTCAACAAAAATCATTAAATATCCAAACTCACAAGCATATTCACTAGTATTCATAGTATTCACGTTTAAATGGCAAAAATTAGCGGCACCAACCTGTGGAGGATCAAGAGGGCGAGTTTGCTCTGCTGGTGTGTCTGAGAGCACTGGTGATTTTGTGAGAGCTGGTTCTGCATGCACTTCTCCCTGACCGTCAGACAGCGAACCCATGCTCTCCACTCCAGATTCCTATATAAGAACGCATTTCAAACATTCATTTTTGTTCCATTAGCTATTTGCCTAAACCCCACTACAGAACCCAGTTCCTCAGCACTTGATTGTCAATATTAACATGTTTTTATACAACAATCACTTGCACACACAAGAACTAAATAAAAGGGACAGAGCTTCAAAAAATGGACTGGTGCATCCATAGGCATAAAATGAAACAAACAAGCTATTAAAAAATGAATATTATTATAATATTATTAAAAAAATATAAACTAAATATATGGGAACACTGGTAGTCGGGTTTATCAGCATATGCATTTTAAAGCTGAAAAAAAAGGGTTTGGTCAAATTCCCCTTCATGGTTTAGAAGGGGTTTGTGGATAGAGGAAAAGTGTAACCATGACACATGACGCCAATGTGAGACAACAAACATTGGTGTCGCCTATGTTTCGCAGACAGGTGAAACGATTTAACAGCTTGTGCACATCTACAGTCTTAAATATTGACTATACCAGCCAGTTGTTCACTACACTACAGTCAATAGTTATACAGGAACCGTAGGATATAGCAGTCATACCCAGCACCACTCATTACAGAGGAGAATAAGCTCAGTGATAATCAGAGTGTAACAGCAAAACTTCCTTTCCTGTACACACATTCAGCTGTAGTCTATTACAATGGTGTTATTTGTAGCCACATTACTAAACTTCTTGGTCAAGTTCCTATAAATAGTTTAGGAGGAGTTTTGGATAACAGAAAGCATAGATGTAAACTAGAAAAAAAAAATCATTTCAGAAAACAAAAATTATTAGAAAGTACAATTTGCTTGTGATTTCTGATTTTTCTGATTTCTGCTTGTTTACATCTATGCTTTCTAGTGAAGGTTCTGTAAATGTTTGCATTAGAATGCGATTAGAAACAGAGATCAGCAACAAAAGCCCTGGAAGCAAGATGAACCTCTACAAAAGTGATGGAAAAACCAAAGTTTAAAGAAAGAAAGGATTTGTGCTTGATCCCAAACATATAAGCTCATTACTTATGCTTGCCTGGCTGATTCCAGATCAAGCTTACCTATCTTTATTGATAATGTAAGAATGATGGGAGCAGGAGTATGAACTCAGTAACAATCTTGTCTGCCAATTTAGAGAAATCCATTTAATCTAAACTTGGTCATGAACTTGGTCATGCAGCAAGACAACAAAGGACATCATCGCTGGGGAAAAAGTGGAAGGACCAAGCCAGTATCTAGAGGAATCAAGCCAGTATTAACTGAGCAAAGCAAGAACACTTTCTTTGAATCCATTCTTTTTTTATTTGTCTTTCTTCATTTTAAACAAAAAAAAACCTAAACATTTTGTGTGTTCCATCACAGATTTTTCTTACAGGATATGACATGTTATACAGTATGCAGTATACCATCAGTGAGAGAAGTCATGTACTTGTTCTGTCATGCCATCCTGAGAGGAATAGGCACATGAGTGAGGAAAAGACGGATCATTTAAAGAAAGAATGATCACGTCAGGCCTACCTTAGATACAGAATACACACACCTTTACCTCTGGAGCAAGAATGGTCCAACTGTTGCCATTGGAGCTGCTGTTGTCAGCCATCGCCCCCTGATGGCTTTGTCCAGCAACTGCAACAAACATAAGGAATCGACATCTCTTCAGGCAGGGCAGGTAAAAGAGTGGCAGATTAATTTCCATGCTTTATCGCATATTGGAATCTTAAATGACAAGGCGCTTTTATGCTAATACGATAACGAGTAGGGAGGAAAAGGAAACTATGACATAATGGAAAGAAATCAGAATGGCAAAATGGCTAGTACAGGATTTAAAGTTATACGACTATCTTCATTAGCAGTTATCTCACACGTTGCTGTCAGCAACATTGGGCCTTCTTTTGAACATGTTTTGGCAAAGACCTGAGTAACTAAGGAGGTCCCTGACAGTCCCCCCCCAAAAAAAAAGAAAATAAAAAGAAGGAGTGCATTTTAAAGACGGAAGCGGAAGACTCTTGGGATCACTGGTGAAAAACAAAAAAGTTTAAGTTACTGCTCAAGTCTTGAATACGAGTGAGAAAACTAGAAATGGGTGTCTATTCCAACTAGGTCACTCAAGTCTATAACTGATCTCTACATTTGAATACAAGATAATCCTTGTATTCCTGACATTCAGAGGTTCAGCATAATATATTTTACTTTTTAAATGGTTAAAGAAGATATTAAATTTAACTGAATAGCAGGCCAAAAAACTAATCAGATACTTTGTGACACACTTCACACTACATTAAGGATCCTTTTAATCTTCGTCGCAGTAATTTGGGTCTGTTAATAGAAACTCCCCCTTGAGAGGTTGGTAAATGTAGCCCTGGGCTCTGATGGGAACTCAGGATATAGTGAAATTAGATAAGATCCAAAAATAAAGCTATATGAAAGCCTGCTCTCTATTGAGCTGATTGCTTATCATACACGGCCACTTAATAAAAAGAGCATGACTGCATGGTAAAGGAAGTGGAGTTATAACTTATGAGATTTTTTTTTCCATACACTGTTAGTTCAGCTGCATGTCTTCTTGAAAAACAAATGACAACGTCAGGCAGTGTTGACTTAAAAATGTTTGCACTTCACAGTAATCTTCAGCTCAGGCTCCTCTATCTAAATTTGGTGAAGAAGAAGAAGAAGAAGAAAAAAAGATCTCATGTATTTCTGTAAAGTTAAGATTACGCCTACAACACAGTGCAATATTGCTCTAAAATATGCAACAGTTTCTTAGATGCATCATTTTTACTGTATTATTAGGCAGAAGAATGGCCCAAGGTCAAGAACTCGTATGCACAACGTTGCATCAATTGAATTCATATAATCAGATGGCACATATTTACATTGTCATGTAAAACATTTTCATCATTAATCTGCTAGACAAGTCTCGAGTTATTTAAGCTCATTCACTATAATCTTCCATGATTTTCTATCTCGTCCCAGCTCCAAAATCTGACCAAACATGGTAAAAGTTTGTCTTAACCTTAAGTCTGCTGGAACTGGAGGAATTTCTGCTTAAGTGCTATAACCCAAACCATCTACACAAAGCCTCTTACATCAGGGAATGGAACAAAACCATCATCAGCCCAGCAGTAACTACAGTACCTTATATACATTACATTAATGTGTACATATATGGAATTAATATAAGTTTAAAACGGCGTCCTTAAACTAAAAGTAAAATATAAATAAATCTAGGTTGACTTAAAGTGTGTCTATTATACGTAATAAACTTTCAGACTAATTTGTTCACAGCTGTTGAATGTGTTTACATCAACAAAGCGCCCAATCGTGGGCCGAATCCCAAACAGCCTCCTGTTCTCTGCATAAGCTCACTAAGTAGAGCATAAATTCTAAGCTTTCCCCGCCTTGTGTAGGGCACTATAGAGCGGAAACATGCTCGTTTGGCATTCAAACTGTATAACCCGAAGCCAACACACCAATGCCGGAAATGAAGAGAAAGTTTGCTTAATGCAAACAAAAACTAGAAGTAGGTTAAACAACCCAAGCCTGTTACCATCATATAATTTCTTACATATTTAACAAGCAATAAAATCTTACCACAAGTGCTTTGACGTCTTTTAAAGCACTCAGGTCCTCGTCTCTCCGAGCGTGCAGTAAGTTTGCAACAGCTTCCAGCTCTCTTCTGGCCTTCTCTGCTCTGCTCCAATCGCAGCTAAGGATTTCCCCAACGCCCCGCCCCCTGACGCAACACTGCACCAATCACAAGCCAGCAGGGCCATGCTTCGTACACAATAACTGACATGCACAGGTGTCAAGGAAAATAGAACGAAAAGAATCCCCAGTGATTCAACACCCTTACAAAAGCCACATATATGTAATGAGATAATGGTTAGGCTTTTTTAGTTTTTTTTTTTTTTCAACCAAATGGGTTCATTCATCCAAATGGGCTGCGTTCTATAAAATAATATGAAGGTGTTTGATGTAAGACTCTTTTTAGCATGTGTCTATTGGGATTCAGCATGCAGCTGCTTTGTCCTCCATCAAAGGGTGCCAGATCTTTTGAGCGAGGAAGAAGCTAGAGAAAGCAAGTTCCCGTAGTCAGATTGTCCCAGCTATGCAAATACTAGCCTGAGGTTTATTTGCACTGCCCTTGCAAACAAATGTACCCAGTGGCAGCATAAAATCCAAGTGTATAATTAACACACACACACACACACACATATATATATATATATATATATATATATATATATATGCATACATACATACGGGTTAGCATAGCGTAACACTGTCGCCTTGCACCTCCAAGGTCACCGCCGTGTGCATGGAGTTTGTATGTTCTTCAAAGACTTGCAGGTTAGGCTAACTGGCATTTCTAAATTTCCCATAGTGTGTGAATGTGCATTTAAATAATGACTGCTGGCCCTTTCATGGTTTTCAATAAACCAAATGGTAATCAACATTGGCCTCTACGGTCCCTAGTTGGACTACAGAGGTCCAGATAGACGTATATATACACTATATACACTACTGAAAAAGTTGGACACAGAGCAAAACTTTTTCAGTAGTAGTGCATTCCAGGAATGGTCTTCATGAGAGCCAGTTTCATCATGGTGCTTGATGGGTTTTCCAAACGCACTTGTCTTGAAAGACCTATTCCAGAGAAGCCGACCTTCGTGTCTTCAAATACCAACTGACTGTTGCTGTTATTACTTAATTACCTAATTATATATGTGTTACTTCATAGGTTTAATATATCAATATATATCTATATATAAATAGAGAGAGAGAGAGAGGGATATTGATATATTAAACCTATGAAGTAACACATATTTAATACATTTGAAAAACTAAAAATCTAAAAACATTTTAGTTTTTCACTATGTCATGATGCTCTGCTGTGTGTACTGTAGATTAATGGCCAAAAATGTAAAAGGTTCCAGAACAGAAAAGAATGATGCATTTTTCTTTTTTTTTTATTTCAATGGGCCTATTTTGACAGTCATATTGTAGTATTTAGAGACTTCACAGAAGGCTGGAGAGATCATGATCATAGCACAGGATGCACTTGTCATCAGCACTTCCTTTCCACAAAGCCCAACAGTTTACTGAGATGGAGCTAAATGAAAGAAAAGCAATGACAACATTTCATAATGTGGAGCGGAGTTTTTCCTTTACCCAAGACCAGGAAAACATATGCATAAGTTACTAAATCAAGATTTTTTTAAAGATAGAATTTTTACACAGTTTACATATTACAGTAATCAAATAAATTACATAATAAATACTTCTGGGTTACTGAGACAACAAGCTTGTATTGTATTGGCAATGGTAAAAGGGGTTCATAGTTATACTATTATACTGTTAGTATAGACGAGGCTCATATGGTCTCTATGCACGTACTTACTCCTTATCCATACATGCGCCACTGAAGCTCAAACCACTGTGTCAGTCTGTCCTTCCTCATTCCAACAGGGTTTATCTGCGAAACACAGTGACCTGATGTTTCCTCAAACAACCTGGACCCAGACAAGTGCTGAATGCACAATAGTGTGCTATAATGGTTTTATATTCTCAATGCCATAGTTCTCAAAGTTGCATTGAGAATATTAATTGTTTCATTTTTAATTGAAAGTCTTGTTCAGATATAAGATACTATTAGCCTAATATTTGAATAAGTATATTGTAGTCATGGGGGTCATTGTGATATTTAACAAGTACAGGCATACCTGGTTTCAAACGTTTGAAAGGTTTAATGTCAAGCAAGGTAAAAGAGTAAGGGATAATAATTATAGCATAAAGAAGCTAAAAGTCATGGTTTGACTTGAACAATGTATCTGTTATGCTCCCACTCCTTTAGCATTGTCATATATTATGATTTCCGACAGTTTTTATGCATTGGATGTGTGCATTTGTAACATGTTTAGATTTTTTTACAGGAGCTTTTTTACAAGCAATGAGAAAGTGAACGACCAAGTTGCACTCTTGCTCTTACATTTTTTACATTTTTTAAACATAATGCTATCATCAGGAAGTTTGATTCCTTACAATACCAACGCCATCCGTGCCAGAGCGCTGTGGTTGTGAGACGCAATCTCTTTCGTCAATCAGAGCAACACTAACCAGTCTAGAGTCCCTGTGCGCTCATGAGTTTAAAAGAGTCCCGGTAGTGCTTTCAATAAGTGTTTAAAAAATATGTACTCAACTGGTTTAATTTTTCTTAGATTGGCTATGTTAGCCTTCATCGTTTCAGGTTGGTAGCTCTTGTATGACATTGGTAGCGTTAGCACGTAGGTGGGAATTGGCAGATGTCCAAATTAGTAGAAAGGCTCATCTACTAATGGTTTCTTTTCTTCTTTTTTTATTTAATTCATTTTTGCTACATAATTCCCATTGTTTCTTTTAGGACACTCTCAAACTTTATTGCATTTGAAGCTGTTCACACAACACGCAGAGCTGTCCCGATGTGTCATGGTCAAAGGCCTCGGGGCTCAAAGCTATGACAACTCCGGTATCCTTGATGGGTGTGCTGAGCAGGGATCATGTCACTTGTCAATCAGGGACACTGGAAAAGAAGCAGAGATCAAATACAGTCACACAGCTTGATTTATACATTTGGATTTGTTCAACTGGCAACATTTTTGAATCTAAAGCATCCAAACAGCTCAATAGAAGCAGAGTTACAATCAAAGCACAGAGCTGAGCAATTGTGGGATATACTGTATGTCTTGATGTAATAGGTCTGCACTAACTCTCTGGCAGGTTCAACTCAATTTATCTGCTCCTACTGGCAAACTACAAACCGCCTTTTTACCTTGAAAACAATGTGCCTTTATTTTACTAGAGCTCCATCTAGTGGAACAGCCACCACCTTGTTTATTCATTCATTCATCTTCTATACTGCTTTATCCTGTACAAGGTCGCAGGAAGCCCGGAGTCTTTCCCAGGAGACTTCAGGCACAAGGCAGAGTACACCCTGGACAAGATGCCAATCCATCGCAGGGCACACATGCACACTCTACAGGTAATTTGGGAACACCAATTAGCCTAGTTGACAGGTCTCTGAATTGTGAAAGGATGGGGAAAATATGAAAACTCCCTCCCACCCAGGTGGGAATCGAACCCTAATCTAATTGAAATTAAAAAAGGATATTAAATTATTATAAAATGTAGTTATATTCAAATGTTTTTCCCCTTAAGAGTATCTTTAGTCTCAATAAAATTATGTAACAAAAGTATTCACATTACTTACCTCTAGTAGGATACTCAAAATCACTGTCATTCTCAAACACACACAAAACATATTTAGAAGCAAAGAATAAAAGGACAAAAACATAGTCCTCACATTCCTGTATCATCCTGGTTCAGTCCAGGATCTCTTTTATGCACCAGCAGCAAAGCAGGAAGTAAAGGCACTCTTTAAGAGTTTGGATGACCCCGTACGCAATGTTCCTCCCCAGCAAGTTCTTACCATGGCCAAAGCCATATGCCATGTCTCTCAGATTCTGGCCCAATGAGCCAGGCACAGCCTGTGCCAAGGGGCGCTGAGGATGCATCCTCTCCTGATTCCCTACTGGAGACTGGGTGGGACGGCTGAAAAGATGAGCAAGAATGTTGCGAAGGGTGGTGTGAGCTTGCATTCGATCCTGTGTGATAATGTTCCCCAGTTTGACGGTGTAAAATGCCTCAAGAGAGCCGAAAATGTGTGACTTTTTTCTTCCCTGTCAGTAGATAATGTGATGAACACATGAACACACACACACACACACACACTCTTTCTGCCCCCGTTTTTTTTTTGTTATAATCAGCTCTGGAACATGGACCATGCATTTTCTACAATTCTCTGGCATTATATTGTACCATCATTAAACCTTTAATCTCCCTATTGTGCTCCGTTAGTTCGTTTTTTTTTGTTCCGGAAAAAGATCCTGAATGCTTTTCTCAAAACACATGGTTGGTCTTTTCTGTCCCCACTGGAACTGGGGCCCTTTTGTTCTAATGTGATTTAGCAAGCCATTTATGGGCATCAGTGGTGTGGTCACTGCATCCATTTCATGACTAGTGCAATAGCTTTGAACAATCATATTGTTCTGTGTTTCCTATGTGAGGAGGATGTGAAAAGAAAGAAAGAAAATGGTAATTGTACACAAAGGGAACCAGTTATTTGCTGAACCGATACAATCAATTACACAATTTTTGGCCACCCCCATGAAAATGACCAAGACCAAACATCAACAGAGATATTTAAGCTTGAACATATGAGAATACTACTGTTTTAATTTAACAGCGTTAAATTTTTTTTTATAATTTCTGGCCTATTTCGAAATAATTGGCATCCACATATAAAAAGTTTACTAAAGAAAAAAAATCTAATAAACTAAAATATACTGAAGGTGTTGATCATTTATCTATAATTTATATTTGTCTGGCATGGCCCTATTTGAAGAATTTGTATTATTCTAAAAGGTAAGTAGTTTTCCCATACTGTTGCAGTGTAAAAAAATAAAATAAAAAATAGCATAATATACAATATGTTGTATATGATATATACACTCACCTAAAGGATTATTAGGAACACTATACTAATGCACTGTTTGACCCCTTTTCGCCTTCAGAACTGCCTTAATTCTACGTGGCATTGATTCAACAAAGTGTTGCAAGCATTCTTTAGAAATAGTTATTGATAGGATAGGATCTTGCAGTTGATGGAGATTTGTGGGATGCACATCCAGGGCACGAAGCTCCCGTTCCACCACATCCCAAACATGCTCTATAGGGTTGAGATCTGGTGACTGTGGGGGCCATTTTAGTACAGTAAACTCATTGTCATGTTGAGAAACCAATTTGAAATGATTCGAGCTTTGTGACATGGTGAATTATCTTGCTGGAAGTAGCCATCAGAGGATGGGTACATGGTGGTCATAAAGGGATGGACATGGTCAGAAACAATGCTCAGGTAGCCCATGGCATTTAAACGATGCCGCATTGGCACTAAGGGGCCTAAAGTGTGCCAAGAAAACATCCCCCACACCATTACACCACCACCACCAGCCTGCACAGTGGTAACAAGGCATGATGGATCCATGTTCTCATTCTGTTTATGCCAAATTCTGACTCTACCATTTAAATGTCCCAACAGAAATCGAGACTCATCAGACCAGGCAACATTTTTCCAGTCTTCAACTGTCCAATTTTGGTGAGCTTGTGCAAATTGTAGCCTCTTTTTCCTATTTGTAGTGGGGATGAGTGGTACCCGGTGGGGTCTTCTGCTGTTGTAGCCCGTCCGCCTCAAGGTTGTGCGTGTTGTGGCTTCACAAATGCTTTGCTGCATACCTCGGTTGTAACGAGTGGTTATTTCAGTCAAAGTTGCTCTTCTATCAGCTTGAATCAGTCGGCCCATTCTCCTCCGACCTCTAGCATCAACAAGGCATTTTTACCCACAGGACTGCCGCATACTGGATGTTTTTCCCTTTTCACACCATTCTTTGTAAACCATAGAAATGGTTGTGCGTAAAAATCCCAGTAACTGAGCAGGTCCGGCTCGTCTGGCACCAACAGCCATGCCACGCTCAAAATTGCTTAAATCACCATTCTTTCCCATTCTGACATTCAGTTTGGAGTTCAGGAGATTGTCTTGACCAGGACCACACCCCTAAATGCATTGAAGCAACTGCCATGTAATTGGTTGATTAGATGATTGCATTAATAAGAAATTGAACAGGTGTTCCTAATAATCCTTTAGGTGAGTGTATGTCTGGACTTTTGCCCATTTACCTGAAGGGTGCTCATAACTTAGGACTTTTAAGACATAGCAGAATAATGTGCACGATGGAAAAAAATTTAAATGCAATTTAAATTTAAACTGCAGATTTAGAAGAAAAACTTACAGTAGCCCATATTATTAAAAAAACACACAGTCATCATCTGAATTGTCTGATAATGCATTTATATATGCAATCTATAGATCCAGATACATACTGTACGTAAACATGAACTTTCCCCCAAAAAGAAACATTAAAGGCATATTAAAATAGATCAAAAAGACAACAGTAAATAAAAATAAAAAAAAAAGGCTTGTGCTGGTAAGGCGAAATAAACCTTTGGCCTGGGAAATGAAAAACACAATCAGTCATAAGGTAAAGTACTGTCACTATAACACAAAGACTGCAGAGAGTTTCCATGCAACAGTGAGAAGGAGTAGGCCAGATTGTTCCGGAACTTTCTATAACACCCACACACCTGGGTAGACTGCACTGTGCCAGTCACTTATTTAACCACACCCATGGAGTGAAGAAGTTACATAATTTCAGACAGCAAGCCGAGCCACAGACAAGAGTCTGCCTGCCCTGCATGTCGATGCTGATGATCTAATATTTCCCAAACTGTGTCTAGTGCTGTACACACTTACTCCAACTAATTATGATATCATGTTTCCAGTTACAGAAATCGTTGCACTTGTAAAAGATAAACGCAAACCCTGCACTGAATATATGTTTGAGTAAATCTAAGAAGTAAACCTCACTATCATTTTAATTAGTTTCTTGCTTCTTCAGTCGATGCTGAGCTTTATAACAGGACTGTCTGGCCTTACCCTGTGGGTTGAACATAGAGCAACTGTGAACACCGTGATATGTAATATCTACATATATTTTACGATGCCAGCAAGCCATTTCTGCACAAGCAGTGAAGAACTATATTACATGCAAGGAACATAAAACAATATCTAGAAGTTTTCATTAAGTCACAGCACAGCACTAAAACATGACCATTAGTTACCAGCAGGATTAAGAGAATGTGCAAGAAAACAAATTAGACTCCCATCAATTAAAATCAGGACCAAACTAACCTACACTGGTGCAGGAATTTTAGCAAGAAAATGTTATGCACTCTGACCAACAATCGAGTTTTTGTCTTTTCATCTTTACTTTCTGTATCCTAAATGTTGTGGTTTTGTTGAATGAAAAGGCACAATTCAAACAGGATCATGAAAACAGCAAAACAATGGAGTGCGTGTTCTCTTCCTTGATTATACGGCAGAGCTGATAAAACCTTTTATTTTAACAGAATGTTACTCTAGTTCAGACATTTGCATCATATGCAAAAGGGTGTGACATTTCAATTTAGCACCCCTATTTAACTATTAGGTCACCTCACTCTTTTCATTCAACTTCAACTTCAACTCAAGTACAGATGGAGAAAGATTGTCAAGGCAAACACAGATAAAAAGTGAAATATACAACTTTAAAAAAAAAAAAGAAACAAACAAAATGTTCATAATACAATTGTCCTCAATCACCACAACAGGATATGACTATCTACAGATTCAATTTATTTTCCCCTTTTTTGAATCCTGATGAGCTAGTAGGTAACTTTGTATACAGTCTCTCACTCTTTCATGAAGTCCGTTCTTTCCAGATTGTAGGGTCCTGGATGTGTGTTGACTTTCTTTTGATCCTGGTGGGTTCATCTCTTCAATGAAAGCAAATATTTCTCCCATTTTTTTGTTTGTTTTGTTTAAACCTATAACTCTTCTATTTTCTAACTCCATTATTTCTATAATCTACAGTATATTATTATCTATTCCTTTTAGCATATATAATGAAATGTGGCCTTGAAATACTCCCAAATAGTAGGTGAGTAATAGCTGAGAAGTGATCTACCTGTTGGATCCTGTTTATTCTAATAAATCTACTAAAATCACATTGTTGAATAAGTTCCCACTACTGTAACGTATATCTACTTTGAGACATCAGCGTTCATGGACGGCTACAGGTTAGATCTGTAGATCTGTTAGTGATTTTGCATGATCAGCCTTCACCAACCAGCGCTCTGATCAAAGTCTCTGATTCACTTCACTTCATGTCTGCAGCTGGTCTTTGCAGTGTTACTGAATATTAGCTCCCAAAATGCCCAGACATTCCAGGCTTAACTTGTACATGTCGTTTTGCAGGGGAAGTGACATCAACATTACACCATACCAAACCACAGCAGTCAGTTGGATTTATTTTTTTTTTTTTGGCTCATTTTCCCCATTGGAGTCTCCCTTTTATTTTTACAGCTTAATCTAATGTCTGTAAATTTCTCTTGGTCCATGAGTCCAATGGCCACTTCCAAGCTTCATTATGGATCAAAAAAGTATGGCGCTCACTTTTTTGTTGCTCATTCTCTCTTGAGAAGATTTGAGAAGATCTCTGGAAAAGTCTAATTACAAGAATTTAAAAAGGCAGGAGACACCACGGCAGAAGAACAACAGTGTGTGTGTGTGAGAGAGACTCTTAGGTCCTGCGTTCCACAGGCTGCTGCAAGCACACCTCACTTCCGGCAGATACGATTGGCAGTCGGTTGTCCATGTGATAACTGATCAGATGACTGACGCTTTCGAAGCGATGGTCTTTGGTACGAACCTGCAAAGAAAGACGACAGAGCAAGCACGAGATATAAATAGTGTCTATATAATGTATCTGTATTTGCACTATATACTGTTTATATACTTACAGTACATATAAACACGCACACACTATAGATGTATACTATATCTGGTATAGTGACAGAAGCACATCCTAACCCTTTATCATCACATGGCTTCTAATGAGAATGCAAAAGCTCTGAAAGATGATCATAATTATTTACAAACACTTTCCCACAACCCCACACATGCCCCTAAGTTATTCATCTTTCTTACCACTCCCTCCGGGTCCACGAGCAGCAGGTGTTTAGGCTGGCCTCCTTGCTGGCCTGTGAGCACGTACTGGCCTGGCGTGGTACCCGACTCACGCACCAGAAAGTCACCGTCTTTGCTCAGCAGCTTCTCTGCCTTCTTGCGGCTAAGGGGACCATGAAACCAGGGCTCATTCTGCAGCTGCTGAGCCAGAGGGGGCACTGTGCCCGACACGCTGAGGGCATCGTCAAATGGCTCTGTAGATACAGATAATATGTAAACAAGAAAACATTACACGGTGTCCTTGTACAGGAAAAAAAATAATGATGCGGCATGTTAAAGGCAAGTTATTGTTACCACCCTGATGCTGATTACTTTCCTTTAACAGCATGTCCTCTAGTAGTTGATCTATCTTCAACCGCAGCAAACTTTCGGCGGTCACAATTTCTATACTTATTTTGAATGTTACCCTTTTAGAGTTATATTAAATGTAATGTGATGTCAGTGCGACAATTAAAAATTTCTGTTTTCACTTGTTATAGCAATTTTAAACAGTTACTCTCTTACCAGCCTTTCTGTATCCCTTGTCTGTCAAAGTCAATACAAAACATTGCAAAGAAACCAAAAAGAGAAAAATCCTCTGTCTTGAAGGCGCTACGACTGCTAACACCTGAGACTCCTTAAAAAAATCTTAAATAGATTTTACATAACAAGGTTTATTATTAACCTTTATTCTTAGATTATATGGTACATTTGCCATACAAGTCCCTGTGAAATAGATGCTGCTATATAAATTATAATGTATTCGATTAATGTATAATTAGCATTAATATAAACCTGTTTTGCATTTAAGTTATTAAAAAACATCAAAATAAATTAATCAACAGCATTTAACTAATCAGATTTGAGAATTTAACAGCGCAATGGTATAAACACGATTCACAATAAGTACAGCAGATCCCAGTGACGCATAAAACTATAAAGTCCAGGAAGGCTAGAAGCTCGGAGTTCTGGAGCAAGTTTTACTCACTCATGTCGAAAGCGTCTCTGTGAGCGTTGCCATTCGCTGCGGCCACTTGGGGGCGAGATTTATCCACGTTGACATATGAAGGGTCGTCAAACAGGCCGCCTTCTTTTGCTCCCACTGAAAAAAATGTGAGTAAAGAGAGAAAATAAGAGAAGTAATAGTAGGTATTAAAGCAGTGACCTTCAGACACATGCGCTTTGCAAAGGCAGCATTTAAAGGGCACTGATGGCAATGGGGCAAAAATATAACACGTGCTTACCAGGTAGTGGAGGCAGTGGTTGCTTGTGGATGTCATTTGCTCCAGGCTGACCATAAGGCTGCAAACACAGAAAGAAATAGTATAGTAGGTTTCCTATGTACATGTCATATATATTTCAACAATGCATTGAATTTGAAATTAAACACTTAAGATAGATACAGTAGACATACATATACATACAGAGTCAGCACCAAAAATACACACCTCAGGAAAAGAAAAATAGTATGATGTATATTATATTAATATAATAAAAAAAAAAAAAAAAAAAAAAAAAAATATATATATATATATATATATATATATATATATATATATATATATATAAATAAATGTTATTATCATATCATATATATAAATATCAATATATAACAAATAAAACGTTTAGTCTTAAAATATTTATACAAGTTTTTCTTTTCCTGAAGTGTGTATGAATGTTTTGGCTATATAAAAATAATGTGAGAGTCTGATGAAGTCTACAAAGCCAGACATGAAATTATTTCTTCAAGATTACTGCTAAAGGTGGATTTACAAGCTATTGAATCATCAGGGTACTAAGTGTTGCCTGCATGATTTGTTATTTTTGGTTTCATTTTTGGTAAATCAATAATGGAATAGTGAAAAAAGTTATTCGATATTCATCAGATGTTCTATTTGCCTAATACAAAGACCCGACAATTAGAGAATCTTAATTTTGTTACTTTTAAAATTTAATTTTTAAAACCACAAAAAAACAAATACAACTAAAAGAGGGGGCACAATTATTATTATTTTTTTTTTTTACACATGACTGTATGCAATATACACCACAATTCTTTGCTGCAGTAATATCATGAATATTTACAGTACTAGTGTAGTAGTTTAAATATTTGTGTATAATGTTTTTAATTCTAGCTCCACATGGAATTAGTACAGTAGCTTGTTTATAGCTGTTAACTGAAGTGCAGTAACTATTACAGTCTACAACATGCACGTAATCAAACACAAACGCCAAATAGGTCAGAAGGTCTCACTAGTGTGGCTCCTGTGCTATGGCCAGGACGAGTTCTCATGTCCACCAGGCCTCCTGGGGGCGGCTGTTTCCCAGGGAAGTTATTATAGTACGGAACATCTGGAGGAGGAGCAAAGTCCTCTTCTTCCTCCTCCCATGCTGATCCATCAAAAGGAGCCATCCTGGGAGAGAGAGGGAAAAAGTCTTATGAAATGCACACAGGACTCATATTCATTTCTGTCTTCTAAACTGCTTTGGTCTCCTTGTTTGCCTAACCATTGAATTAACTAACCTACAAGACCTACAGTACAACATGCTAACAGCACCACCACCATCACCACAGGATATTGAGGATATCAGTGCCTCCAATAAACAATGAAACTATTCACTGTGCATATTCACACGTCACATAAACAAAGCCTTGTGTGAATATGCAGCTGTGAAGACAGCTGTTTACCGTCTCAGCAACACAGAGCAATGTTGTGCTTACGAACACACACAAAAACACACACCTGTCATGCGGGGTGACAAGCTTAGGGGGATTCTTCAAATACTGCTTGAATCGCAGCTCAAAGGCCTGTCCAATGGTGCTGATCACTTCCTGGGCCAAGCCCTCAGAACACTCCAGGATGTGACACGCTGCGATGCAGGAAGTTGGGAAACATCATGACAGGATCAAGACATTAACAATACTCAACAGCATGCATGACGCTTGCGAGATACAGTAGGTGTGTAATATCCAGATACATAAAAAACAAAAAACAAAAAAAAACGTATAGACAAAATACAAATATTTTTATTTCTGTTTTCTTTCTGTAATCATCACATTCAGATGTAAGCAGTCGTGGCTCCCTGTGAGATCAGCAAATTATGCTGATATTGTTTAGGCTTACCTCTCTGGTTGACAGGATCTTTGGCTACGTAAGCTACATATTCTGCCGTGTCCTAAAAAGAAGAGGGAAAGACGTGGATAAAGGGTGTGAGGTGAGGTTTAGTATATGGTTAGATAGCGATGGGCTGTTTTCACACTAGACACAATTGTTTTGTCCCGTGCCTAAGTGCGATTGCCTGTCCCCCAATAGGCAGATTATACAGTAGTACTGTTGTTCTGTACCCGAGTACACTTCGTATTTACACTTATCGATACAGTAATAGACCATGTATAACTATATATGTTTGCAAATTTTCCCCCAAAAAACAATCATAAAGAAAGAGAAAGTGAGAACCAACCTTCACGCTAGGCATACTATTATTGGTATTTAGGAGAAAATGCTAAAAACAACCCTCTCGTCTGCCTTCCTGCTTCATCAGCTACGTCTGTGCAGTTCAGATAACAAAATCAACATGTGCTGCACACATATGTGGATTTAAAAAAAGACGTGTAGTGCTGATTATGTAGCATTCTGAGTTTTTTTCGGATATGGATCAAAGTGTTTACATTACGCAAATGTACCGCGGGGTCAGATGAACGCTGAACTGTGCCCGAGTCCCTAATGTGAAAGCAGCCTTGGTTTGCATAAATTTTAATTAAATTAAAGGAAGAAGGATAAACGTTAGAAAAAAAGCACGAAAGTTAAGTTTCAGGATAATCTATTCATCACTAGGGGAAGAAAACATGAATGAGACACCACAGAATAAGAGAGGAGAGGAGAACAGGTAAAGAAGGAGAAAATAAGAAAAAGATGAATACAGGAAAGAAAAAAATGACAAGAGTGGACAAATGTGGGACTCACTGGATCGCCTCCTGACGCAAAAGAGATGGACTGCATGTGATGGTTGGCGATAATCTGTAGAGAGACAAAAAGGTGAAGACGAATGGAAAGAGAGAAAACATGGGGTGATGGTGAAAAAAAAACAGTGGGAGCTAAAATAACAATACAGAGACATGAGATGGAAAAAAAAGATCACAATGAGTGTGTAGGGAGTCTGGGGTTTAAATTATCAGACATTGTGGATCAGATGCATCCATTTATACCAATGATTCACAGCTGGCAAGTGAGACACTACAGACATTCAATCAGCCTCTGTCTCACTGATAAACGAATTGGAGCCTCGGCTACTTGCTCACGAGCTTGAGAGTGAATGTGTGTCTGCTTCAAGTGTGGAAATGGTGAGCTTCTTGAAAATCCAAACAAACATTGACAAATGCTTGCAACCTGCCAAGTTTGTTCGAAGGCATCTATTTGTATACTCCACAGAGGCAAAATTATGGGACTTACAGTACTGTACTTATAGTTGCTTAGAAAGGCATTAGAACAAGAATCAATAACCATAGACATACTGCATACTGTCTGGCCCTCCCAAAAAAGTCGCTGTTTTATAAGGGCCAAATTATTGGCCTGCATCAGATCAGGCCAAGTGATCAGAGATTACTTACTTGAAGCTGCATCTATTGCACTACTGTGAAAATTTCGACATGCACAATGTGATGAGAACTCACAGGATTGAAACTAAACACTTGTGTGGCCATAAAAATCCACTTGTTAGTGAGACTAATCAGAAAAAAAGGCTTACATTTGCTAGAGAGCATAAACACTTGACTTGTTTGAGTGATGGGAAAAGGTCAAGTGTCACATCTATTTCAGAGCGATGTGTGTGTCAGGATAAGAAGAGAAGAGCATGATGCGATGCACCCATCATGCATAGTGGCCACTATACAAGTCTCTGGCGGCAGTGTTATGATCTGGGGTTGCTTCAGTTGGTCAGGTCTAGACTTTATGTGGCTATGATATTAAATCAGCTGATGACCTGAATGGACGTGACCCTACAGGACTTTTTTTCCCCTGATGGCACAGGCATATTCCAGTGTTCAAAATGTGAAAGAGTGGTACTAGGAGCGTGATGTATCATTTTAGCACCACCACATTGCTCACCATAATCAAAGCAGTTGAACAAAATATAATTATATTATAATTTTTTTTTTTTTTTTTTTAAATCCAGGCAGTGTTTAATTCTACCTTTAGATACAATCACAAAAAGCCTCTTTCAGTGGGCAGCTGGTATCCATTTGGAAGAGGATTTTGCCCACGGATATGCAAATATCGCACTCTTTAAAAGAAAAAAATCTATCACCGCTTGCTATTAAGTGAGAGAGAAAATTAGTATTGGTTCTGGTAGGGCACACCATGGCGGACTTTCACCATGCTTTTTTTTCTTTGACTGCTGTCTGACCTGTTTGCAGTCGGTTGTCAGTAGGTTTAAGCTGTTCGTTGACACGGTGAGGTTGATTGTCATGCCAGCAAACCGGAGGTTGCTCTTTCCTAGGATAGAGGTCAGACACCGAGTTGAAGCCTGGACACAGGGAGACAAAGATGATGAATACTTAGATGCTGAACTGTGCCACACTATTATTAAACACTTACACCAGAGCACACAATTCTCTTGCCTGGGTGTTGATTGATTTTCTACCACAGCACAAATCTCACAGTTTTAACTTTAACATCTTTAAAGTAACAATATACACATAGATGCTTTATATACTGTAAATACTGAAGCATATTAAATTGTACATGTTTTTCGGTGTGGAGACGTTTTCTGTGCATTTCTGGAAGGCGCCTCTAGCATTAGCACTTTTGAGGTAATGCTGTATTTTTTCCACACTATGTGAAATGTTTAGGCATGAATAGCTTGGTATTTCGCAAGTTCTTGTCCAGAGCTAAGATGTCGTGCCTCCTTACTGCAAGATAAAGAGGGACTTTTAAGGAAATGACTGGTTGTAGCTGTTATCATGCAAGTTACGCAACTTTAAATCTAACTAAATGTGGATTAGAATGTATTATGTACGCTTAATAATAAATTAAAAAAAAGAAAGAAAAAAAGAAAAGTTAGTGCTGGTAAATGTTACACAGAGTCAAGGCAGTGGAACGAAACAACAGCTGCGGAGAATGCTCTGGGAGTGGATCACATTCTGTCTTTTCTCTCTCACATGCTTTCTCTTTTTGGATGCAGACAGGGTCAGTTTGACCCAAACACCACAAAAATTTAGCGCTCAGTGCCATAGAAATGCACAGACAAATAGATTGCCTGAGAACAAACTCTAAAACAAAGCAGAGAAACAGACATGAAATGAAACGAGATGAAGCGATGAGCATGCTGCAGAGCAGGATTGTTGAGTACGTGTGGTATGTACGACGCTATGTCGTAAATTTGCATTCGGTGACAATACAACTGCCTTCCTTTGCATAGCTATCTGTGATGCACCTGGTACTTTTTCAGTCTAACTGCAAGGGACAAGTTAAGTACCTTTAGCCGTTTTGACAATCTAATCCTGCATTTTATTACCCCAAGTAGACAAGTTTGTGTTAAAGTCCTGTCCAACACTTCTGCCTAACACTCAGAGACAGTGTGTATGTATCGGCTGCTGATTCAGCACACTGGAGAGAAGTGAACGGTGATTAAATGCTGGGTGCATATTAGTTTAGTGCTGAATACCTTCCTCCTGCGTTGAGCTCCTTTGGCACCTGGTACTGCTTCACACACCACTGAGATTGCCTCTCTGAAACACACAGAATGTAAAGTTACTCACACACAAACAGTGTCAGGCAATGTGTGTGCGTGTGTGTATGTGTGTGAGAGAGAGAGAGAAAGAGAGTGTACTAATCAGATTATTAGACATAGATTTCCATCATGGGTTTTTTTTTTTCCATTCCAAGATTTCACACTCTTGCACAATACCAGATTAGATTTCTCTTACACACACATACACACATTCTACTCGCTTCTAAGTAAACAATTTGAAAACAGGATCACGTTTGCATTTGAAAACAGCCTGGTTTATTCAGAAAGTAGTTCTTTGTAACCAGACACACCAACTATAGAGCTGCACTCAAATGGAAGGACAACATAACAAAATCGGAGAAACCACATAAATTCCAGAGGCTTCCAGCTGCATCTATAATAAGAGTGTGTGGCATCAAGGCAGGGATGATGGCATTCGAATGCCTCCTCGCTTCGTCCTTTCTAAACGCACATACACGCCCGTTTGGTAGAGGAGGTGAAAAAATTATGAAGTAGGAGAAGATAAAAGAGAAAGGTGTGTGTGTGTGTCTCTCTCTCATTCCCTGTCATGATCTCTCCCTCTTCATCCCCGGCCACAACATGAGAGGAGAGGCATATGAGAGCAGGAGATTAATATTTAATTAAAGGAGAGTCTTTTATCCACCATAGTAGCAGTGTGTCTGCACCGATCAAAATGCTTTTGACAGAAAACACATTTGAGAATGTGGGTGAGAGTGAGAGATTTACCTGGTAACCTGAGTTCTGGTGTTGAAGTCTAACGCCCTCATTGACTGCAGCACCTCGACACAACCCATGTACTGCAGGAGAAAGAAAAATGCACAGTGTTGCATGTAAGTCCAGACCACTTCCTGTACCTACCCACACACAAACCAAGATAAGATAAACAGCAACTAAGGCAAACACTAGCTCCTGTCTTACTATGCAAAAAAAAAAAAAAAAAAAACACAACTGTATACTTAGATACAATCAGTAATGAAAAAAAAATTTAATCCACACATATAAATACTCAAACAAAGAAGACGACAATGCCGTCATCATAAACATACATCATTTCAGGAGACGTCTAGACAGGGACTAAAAAAAAAAAATGTGATAAACACTATGGTGATGCAGCACATAAAAGGTTTTGCTATGAATTGAGGATTTTTTTTCTGACTAGTATTGACTAAAGTAAAAGCAAAATATTTATGAAATTGATGTTCTAGTAATAATAATACTAAAATAATGTACTTTTCTACTGTAATTCTTAAATTGAACAAGACGGTTCCATTAATAGACTTAATCTCCAATTTTTTCAATTCATCAAACACATTTTAATATAATTTCAGACTTAAAATGAAAAAGTGGTACACACTGTAATTAAAAGGAACTATTATTCAAACTTCACTTCAGATGGATCTCTAATGCACTTGGAGGAAAAAAAAAATTTTGTCAGATGAAAAAAGTCCTTATCTGGGCGTTTTCATATTAGGGTCCCGGGATCGTTTCAGAGGACACTTGACCCCAAAGTCTGTTTCATTTTGATCGGTGAGAACGCTGTAGTTCCACGCGCGGGAACTGTGCCCGAGTTCGCAGAAAAAGGATGGTCTCTAGAGCAGTACAATACTCAGTACTCAGAGGGATATGAAATCCAACCGTTCCTGAAAACGGAGCCAATTGTTCCTCTCAAAAACTCCTCCGGAAACTGCTTTTTCACAAATTCCTCAGAAATCTCTGTGCACATAGAACATGCCAATCTTATCCTCTGATTTACACAGTCATAGCTGATAGAGCAGGAGGACACACAAATTGGTTTCCCGAAATATCAATAACATTAGGCACAGCGAGAAGATTCTCTTCATCTCGTTGTGTTTAATGGTGGCTTACAAACCAGCTAGGTGCACACTGCCAGCTGCTGTATCAGAGGATGAAAATATGCAAGTGTACATGAGTGCAGAGAAACAGAATAATGTGAACGCTGGCCAGTGTGAGGGAATAGGAAAGGGGGAAGCGATCGTTCCTCGGCATGGTAAAAATCAATCGTGCCTAATGTGAAAGTGCCCTCTGAGACCCATGAAAACTAGAAATAGTAAAATATGGCACCGTTAAGATTTCTTTTTTTTCTCCAACTTTCTCTCCCTAAATTGGTCTTAGCTGATTCCCATCCAACCGTCACCAAACATCAGCTTCCTTAATGGGGAGCGTGAAGACTACCATATGCTTTCTCTGAGACACGTACACTACATCTGTTTAAACAGCTGCTCTTCACCCTCTTCTGCATGCTTGTGCTCACGATTGGCTAGTGTTGCTGCAATTGAAAGGGGACAAAAAGTATGCAGTTTATCCCTCCCGGTTCTGCTTCCTTATGACAGACAGCTTTGGGATACTCTGGGTTCGAACTTCTCATTTTCAAATGATTGAAATGTTTTGTTGCACTAATCAAAATGCAAGATTATTAATATTGCTACCAGATCACATTAAAATATATAAACATTACACTTTGTGTAAAATAAGGAGGTTTCAAGTCTATGATTCCTGTCTTCATGGCATCTGCTACGTCTTTAACAGGTTAAGTTTAGCAGAAGTCGTTTGTTCAAAGGTCTGAACCAAAGTTAATTTTGACCAGGAATAGAAGATCAAGCTACTTGTTAATGACGTTGAAATCTAAAGACAAGTACTGTTTAATGGATGAACACAAGTATTCGATTTATAGTCCTGTACAAAAGTATTGAGCCACCCCTCATTTGTTCATATTCTGCTCTCAAAAAGCCAGACTTTCATGCAATTTTAACGTTGCCTTGAGAAATACTTTTTCAGGCTATCGAAAGAACTTTTTTTTTTTACTTTTCTTTTTAGTCCAGTAACTGTACCTGAATGTTTTTGACCTCTGAATCATTCAAGTATAAGAAACTCTCTAACATAAGGTAGGAACCAATGAGAAACAGGTGCAGATGATGACACATGATCAGGACGATGATTAGTATACTGGTGATGCTGAATTCTGAGTGGTTGAAAAAAACAACATTTATTTTTTTTTACTTTAGGCACTTTGCAGCTTGTCATAGTCAAAAGTTTGTTTCAAGTTTCTTTAATTTCATTAACATGATTTAATTGAACATGAATAAATAAGGCTGGCTTTAGACCTTGGCACAGTACTGTACAGTAGCTCTAAGGCATTCTACATAGCAATCTCTGCCTCCAGTTCTATGGGTGAAGGGACTGCAGCTGCTGTCTGTACATCATGACTCAGAGGATCAGTAACACACACAGAATGATACAGAATTCCGGCGAATTATGATACAGTATGAGAAAATTGATTTGGGAGATGAGGAAAAAGTTAAGGAAATCATTTGAACTACTCCTAATAAGTAATTACCATAGGAAAAGTAACAAAAAATGTGTCATATATCATTGATTGACATTAAAAGAATTAAATGGTATGTTCTGCAGGACATTATCAGACTCATAGCAGCTTAACTTTTTTAGGCCCCTGTGGTGTGGATGTAATGGGTGGGTATGCAAGTTTTATGATTTAGTTATATAATCAGAATCAGAGCATTTTTTTTTTTGTCCAAGTAAGATCTCATTTACAAAGAATCTTGGCAATCGCTCCATTAATACAGGCTAAACTGAAACAAAGGCATTAACTAGAGAGAGAAAAAGTTAAAAACAAACACAGTTGCAATACACAATAAAATATGCATTACATAACCCCAAAGTTTTTAGCTAATATTGTCTTACCCTAACGGTGTAGCTGACGCCGGAGGTGCTGACCACATTGTCCGAGTGCAGCCATCCTCTTGTGGGCTTGTTGACGAAAGAACCATGGCGCGTCCACTCATCGCCCCCGAGCTGGCCCCCTTCCACACGGGCCCTCCGCGACGCGCCACCCAGCCGGTTCATGTCCTGTGGGGGACGAGGAGGAGGAGAGGGAGCCATTAGAGGAAGGAGAGTAGGAGGTGGAGGAGGAGGAGGAGTAGAGGCAGAGGCGAGACAAGAAGTGCCGGGTGTTTCCTGGGGTCTGCTGGACGCCTTTAGGCCAGGCAGAAGACTGGCAGACATGCCGAGTCGCAGGGAGCCCATTCTAGGAAAAAAGGAGCACAGCGTGGTGGGGCTGTTCTCAGCTGGCCGAGGGGACGTCGGGGGGAGGATAGGGGCGAGTGATGAGGAAGACAGAGATGAAGCAATGCTTGGAGGAGTAAGAGGGGTGAGGGGAGCTGAGGAAGGGAGAGATGGATTAGAAGCTGTCTCGTCCGTAGAACTGAACGAGTCACTTCTGAAGGGGGTGTATTTAGTTTTGGGGACGAGCTCCATTTTCCACTCGTCTATCAGTTCAGCTCTGAATTGACAAGATTTTAGGTTCTTTTAAGGTCTTTCCAAGTGTCTCTTTCAAATAAATTGCAAAAAGGTCCACTCTTTTTGGTTACAGTTCCTTGTTTGTCTCCCTTTCCCGATCGCTTCATCTTTGGACCAAAGAAATGACAGTGTTGTTGTTAGGTCAGTTCATTAAAAAAAGAAGAAGAAGAAGAAGAACGTGAGAAATAGGAAAGGAGGAGAGAGACTTTTAAGTAACGAGAATAGAAAGCGTTTCTTGTGAAGTTCCAGATCATGCAGACTATGACATCATGTAGTCACACAGTGCGCCGTTTAAAATCCGCGTGAAAGGGTTTGCATCAGATCTTAGTCTGCATAGAGTAAATCATGATTCACATTTTTATAAATTCGCATCATTAGAGCACCATAAGCTCCACTGAAGAACCTCAGCATGATTGTCTTCTTAATGCCAGTTTGTTGGTGTCTTTAAATAGTCTTGCACTTTAGAATAAAAAATGTGCGTGAAAGAAAGCAAAAGGAATTCTTTGATATTTAGGGATGTGTTTTGGTTTCTATGTGTGAGACTAAACTATAAAAGCTCTTATCTGAAAGAGTCCCATAAAAACTATTAGCTGCAACTGAGAGGCTTCCAATAGAAAAATCAATAATGAAAGAGAGAGAGAGAGAGAGAAAAGCAGGTGACTACCTCAGAAGATTCTCTTTAACCTCTTTAAGGTTGAGAAGATCCTCATTAAAGAGTCACACAGATCCAATAATGTCTCAGTGGTTTAAAGACTATATCCTGGTTCAGAACGCTATATACAAACTGTCTTGATCAAATCTTTAAGAACCAAACTGATATAAATCAGTCCTTGTGATAAAAGAATACTGTAAACTTTACAGTGCAGTGTAAAGAAACATGGTATTAGATCAAGAACACAGAAAGACAGAAAGCACCATTCTAGTCTGGATCAAGCTCACTCGGCTGATCTCTTCCCTTCTTTCTCCCCCTTTGGTTTCAAGTCACTGACATATATATTCCTTCTTACTTCTCCTTCTCTCTCCTTTTTTCTCCAGATGATCCGGGGTCCCCTGTCTTCCAGCTGTATCCCCTCTGTCTCTTTCTCCTCTTCCTCTCGTCTCTTCCAAATCACTTCTGGCTGAGGTTCTCTCGCTCCTTCTGTACTCTTTCCCTTCAGCTGTTCTTCTTCTCTATCCCTCCTCTCCTGGAATCCCTCCCTTAGCCTCCAGACTGTGTACTGGGCCCTGTTCTTCCTCTCCTCCTCCTCTTGTTCTCGCTCCCTCTCCCTCGCTCGTTCCCTTTCAATCACGCTCGCCCGCTTCTTCCAGATGATCTCTCTCTCCCCCGTTCCCCCGCCCACGTATTCTTTCCCGTTCTCCAGGCTGACTCTTTGCCCTTCCTTCCTTTTTGGTTAAAAAGTACAGCGACTTCTAAATATTCACTTTCACTCACTGTTTCTTGCAAGTGAATAGTTCTATAACTGATCGACTGAGACTAAAAAAAAGCCCAGAGTTACATAGATTGTAAAGATAATTACAGACATAGAAATGTAACTGATTTAGAAAAAAAGGTAAACTGATCAAAGAGAGCCCTGAAACTGTCCTACCAATGTTCTAGAAATCAGATCAAAATATGGCTATTGTAAAAGGTTAAACCACTAGAGCACCATTAGTGACTTTGTACATGTGTGTGGGCCAAGGTATATAGATTGTCATCCTCCGACATCTGGAACATGACTTCCCATGGTACCGGCAAACAGCCGCTTGTCAGTGTGATCGTAATGAGAGTTGATTGGCTCAATCCAAAGTTCTGCCCTAAGAGATCTCATTAGAGGCGGACTGGAAAATCAATCATGCGCTCATTATCCTAACTGACACCTCCCGTCTGAGAGATGGCTCCCTCAAATGGAGCAGGTCTAAAGGAATCAGTTTCCTGAGGAAAAAAAAAAACCCACGCCGAACAAAAACATAGAAGAAGACTTAACTCCTAAAAAAAAAAAATCCTGGCAAGGAAACAACAATCTATAGTTGCCAACTTTTACAAAAAAAAAAAAAAAAAAAAAAAAAACAGTCCTACAAGCATAAAGTACAGTCCTAGCCCACTGCATATATTACCAAAACCTCAGAAGCACTTTCGGTGACTGTAACAGTATCTGCGTTACATCGGCTGGCCGATTTCTAACCTTGCTCTTTAGATTGTCATGTCCTCAGAGACTTTTCTCATTCCCACACACAACTCAAAAATCAGATCGCACCATTTCCGAAAAAAGTAAGCATTAGGAAATCATAAAGCAGTCGGATTGTTTCAGCAGAGCACCGATGGCTGGAATCAGTAGTACTTGATTACATAGACTTCACAAGGTTGCATTCGTTAAAGAACAGTACACATTTACTGCTGCAGAACCGTGAATCCTTGCGAGCATTACACCGCTCTAAGATTGCTCCGATGTTGCTGTGGAGTGTAATAAAGTTGAACAAGCTTGTTATTAAGCTTGTAGTGTCTTTTCAGTGCAGCTCTAAAGAGGTTCACTAAGTGGAAACGCTTATGGGACCTCACTGAGAGTTGATTAAATGCAGCAACGCTTGCAAATACACGGCACGCAATATGAATTGATGCAATCCTGGAGTGTGAGCTGGACTTGGCACGTGCGTAGAATCCACACACACACACACACACACACACACACACACACACGCACAATCTGTGCAAGATCAATGACAGAAATGCGGTGTGACAGGTGCACAGTGTATACAAAAGGAAAAGAAATGTTCACAGAAGTTAAAACCTCAACAACAAGGTTACAAAAACACAGAGAAACAGTACATAGAACCGAGCCTGGAACAGCGTCAGACTACGGCAACCCGGGTGTAGCACCTGTTCGTCGAGAATATGACAGAATCCCTGTTCCAAGATAAAGTTGTTGGCTAACAAGGTTAAGGTGGATGAATTCCTAGTAAGACGAGTAAGAGACTAAAAAGTGTCTGTATAAAGTGTTAGATAAAAAAAAGGGTGCACCTACGTAAGGCTGCATGTAAGAACAGATCCAGAACAGATATGTGTTTGGGGGAACAAAAAAAAAAGGAGAATGAAAAGTTTTTTGACCGTGATCACTAGCATAGGAGCAGCCTGGTTAATAAGCAGCCCATTTTGTTTGCCTCTATAAACCTCTGCTAGCAGTGATGGTCATTGTTGGCACTCCAGAAAGAAGATGAAACCTGAGTTTAACTACAAATACTCTATAGTCGACTCCAAGACCAAACTGTTTGCACCGGTAGAACAGAAGATAGGAAATGGGTATAAATCCTGTCTGTCTGTCCTTAATTGAAAGTGATGACAAGTATGAACTAACAAGCTGTACAAAAAGTAAGTAAAGATAGACCGTGGGTTTAAAAAAAAAAAAATGCAAGCACCTTAAAATCTTCTCGCTGCCTCTTATCTAAAGAACATGAGACAGAATTTCCTTAAAAGTTTATGCCAACTTCAAACAGTGATGTTAGACTTCACTGTTGCCGGCTTGTTGCCATGGTGACAGAAGGCAGCTCAGATTTGTGCCAGACGAAACCTTGACGGAACCCAAACAGAAGGCGGCGGGTTCCGCCAACACACAACCTGTCAGCCGCGGCTCTGCAAATTGGACAGTCGAGAGACTTTACACACACCGCGCTGGCTTAATACGCGCTCGCTGCCGATCGATAGTCTGCCGAATGGGACGCTGCGAGGCGGCAAGGTCCCGTCACTGTCTCTGCTGGCGTAAACTTAATCAATGTTGACATCTCATTGAAGACAGCACCAGACACTCGCAGAGACCGTTAGGGCAGCAGTCCAACGAGAAAATCAAATATTGCTCAAGAGTACGCACACACACACACGCACACATGGTTCCAGCTAAAACGGAACATCCTTTAAAAAAATAACAACAACACTGATAAGCCCAATATAAGAAATATAAGAGAAAGAGTGCAACGCAATGCAATAATTGACGATTTAATTAACACATTAAAACTTTTGCATAAGAGAAACCTGATTTTTTTTTTACTGCATATAAGCTATAAAGTAATAAGAGTGATGTCTGTAAAAGCACTGAAAGTATATACACTAAAACGAATGTCCGATTTCCCTTCTGTTTATTTCTTTTGAGATGCTGAAAGAAGTGAAGGCAAAATAAACACACTAATTAGCCAAAAAATATCTTTGATATTCTCTCCCTCAGTTCCGTCCCTGACAGAGGAAAAGCCGCTCATGCTGTTATCCGTTGACTTGCTTCCTCTGGCTGAAAAATGACAGAGTCATGGTTGAACTCTCCTTCTTTTCTTGTTTCCGTGTAGATCGCTTTCTTCCCCTCTCTTCTATGGAACGAAAACAACGATGTGATCTCCCTTTGTCTTTTCTCCTTCCCCCACGCTCTCTCATCCTCCTCTCATCCTCCTCGCCTCCCAACCGCCGACTGCATTTGAGCAGTGTAGCCAACTGTCCTCTGTTCTCCTCTCCTCCCTGTCTAGCACTCTCTCTCTTTCTCCCCCTCGCTCTCTCTCCCTCTCACGATGCACGTTCATCCACTGATGCTGCTGCTGATTCTTGTTTCCACCTCCCTGCCTCATTCTCCCACCCCTCCCCTCATTTCCTTCCTCACAGACTCCTTGCAGCGTCAGTCATTTATGCATTTGTGTGTGTGTGTGTGTGCGCGCACGCCTAGCCTCCCTCTCTAATGCACATACTTATGATGGGGGTCGAGGTGGATGGGGAATATATGGACGCCGCCACTGATGGTTGGATGGAACAAATGGAAGGAGGAAAAAAAAAGAAAAAAAAGTCGATGCTCCTCCCCCGGTAACCTAAGAGCTAGAAGGACAAAGGAAGGCTCACTGAGGATGAGTTCATTCCTCTTTCCTTCCTCTTGTTTTCACATTTCCTGTTCTCTTGTTTTCCCCACTTTTAACTTCCTTTGACCTCTTTCATAGCTTGAGATAGCACATCCGTAATGAAGAAAAATGTGTTAGTCATATCCTAAACTCAATATAAAACCCATGGTTTAACACAATCCCAAGGTTACGCAAAAGATTTTTGCAAAGTATCCATATACATGCGCGCGCGCGCACACACACACATTCATTCACTCTCTCCCCCTTCCTCACTCTTCAGTACACCAGATACCACACATCAGTACTTCAGATAAGCAACCTAAATATAGGATGATCTGAACTACATCTCCCAGAGCGCACCAGGTGAGAGTCTTCACACAGCACGTAGGAATGTCTATGGAGCTGTCAGGGAAGGTCGTGTCAGTTTTCATTCCACTCTCTAACGTCACTATGCTGTGCTGAAATATCCTGCAAGACTGCCAAGAGGAAAATAAAACACACACACACACATACATACATACATACGTACGCGCATGCACAAACACACTTACACAAAGCGAAAGAAACAGAGTGAAAGAGAGTGAGAGTAAGAGAGAAAGGGGGCTGAGAGATACAATCAGGTACATAAATATTTGAACATTTGGACAATAAATTTGGACAATCACTGTTTTATTTTAAGCTGTCTACTACAGCATATTGAAATTTAAAATAATGAGTACTAGCTTTAACGGCAAACTTTCAGCTTTAAGGATTTTTAAAGAACCATTTTTAATACCCATGTACACATACATACATACATTCATACATACATACAAATACACACACACACACACACTTATGTATAGGTAGTCCCCGACTTAAGTACATTTGAGTTACGAATTTCCGTACAAACGGACCGCGGTTCAACTACTTTCAATGAATCAGCCCGTAAGATGAAGGAAAATGTCGGTCCTGTAAAGCTGTCCTGATGGTGAATAATCCTAACTTAGGAAAATCCTTAACAAAGTTCACAGTCAAATACAGTGGAAAACAGCTCTGACACAAATTGGCGTCTGGGATTCCCCTCGCGATTTAAAGGCGCAGAGACAAACTGTTACACATCACGTGAAATACATTTTCTTAAGCACAGTTATGGTTTTAAAGCCACATGATGGCAAAGGGGACAGATAGAAAAGGGACAGATTTAGGCAAGTAGATTGGTATGCTTTACATTGTATATTTAAGTCAAAGGCGTATAAGACTCATGTCGATGTTTCACTCACGATGTTTTCTTGGCACACTTTAGGCTCCTTAGTGCCACCGGCTACCTGAGCATTGTTTCTGACCATGTCCATCCCTTTATGACCACCATGTCCCCATCCTCTGATGGCTACTTCCAGCAGGATAAATCACCATGTCACAAAGCTCGAATCATTTCAAATTGGTTTCTTGAGCATGACACTGAGTTCACTGTACTAAAATGGCCCCCCCAGTCTCAACCAAATCTCAACCCAATCCTTTAGGTCAGTGTATATATATATATATATATATATATATATATATATATATATATATATACACACACTCACCTAAAGGATTATTAAGAACACCATACTAATACGGTGTTTGACCCCCTTTCGCCCTCAGAACTGCCTTAATTCTATGTGGCATTGATTCAACAAGGTGCTGAAAGCATTCTTTAGAAATGTTGGCCCATATTGATAGGATAGCATCTTGCAGTTGATGGAGATTCACATCCAGGGCACGAAACTCCCGTTCCACGACATCCCAAAGATGCTCTATTGGGTTGAGATTTGGTGACTGTGGGGGCCATTACATCCCCCACACCATTACACCACCACCACCAGCCTGCACAGTGATAACAAGGCATGATGGATCCATGTTCTCATTCTGTTTATGCAAATTCTGACCTACAATTTAGATGTCTCAACAGAAATCGAGACTCATCCGAGACCAGGCAACATTTTTCCAGTCCTTAACTGTCCAATTTTGGTGAGCTTGTGCAAATTGTAGCCTTTTTTTTCTATTTGTAGTGGAGATGAGTGGTACCCGGTGGGGTCTTCTGCTGTTGGAGCCCATCTGCCTCAAGGTTGTGCGTGTTGTGGCTTTACAAATGCTTTGCTTTACCTCTTGTAACGAGTGGTTATTTCAGTCAAAGTTGGTCTTCTATCAGCTAGAATCAGTCGGCCCATTCTCCTCCGACCTCTAGCATCAACAAGGCATTTTCGCCCACAGGACTGCCGCACCAACAACCATGCCACGCTCAAAACAGCTTAATTCACCTTACTTTCCCATTCTGATATTCAGTTTGAAGTTAAGGAGATTGTCTTGACCAGGACCACACCTCTAAATGAATTTGAAGCAACTGCCATGTGATTGGTTGATTAGATAATTGCATTAATGAGAAATTGAACAGGTGCTCCTAATAATCCTTTAGTTGAGTGTATGTGTATATATCACACTAGCCTTTGGTTTTGCCTTTATTAAGTATAATGCATGCTTTATTGGTCTATAATCAGATGACTGACTTGCAGAATATTCCACTTTTGTGCCTTTAAAAAAACCCCGCTTGGGTTAATTTTAAAGCATGATTTTCCATTTGTAGTGCGAAGTGTTTGGCTGGATCTGAACAGAAATCTGCTGCTTTTGTCAGCGCTCACCTCATTAATAAATAGAAGAGAACCACTTTCACTGGCAGTGCACACGCACGCACACACACACAGACACGCACACACAAAAAAAGAAACACTCAGTATGATTGGAACTGCGTCGTGAGCGGTTCCTTCCCTTCTCCATGCTTTTCTCTTTGCATCATTCTGCTATAAGCAGATCTCGTCTCATCTCTCTATATTGTGTTTTCGCAAATCTGCGCTTTATTTATTATTATTGTTTTTTTTTCCTGTTAGAGGTTTACCAATGCTTTACATCTTGTGGTAAACCCTTTGTACTTACACTGATAAAGCCTCTTCTTGATTGTTGACTCTGACAGACCCAACTACCTCTGGCAGCCTGTCCCTGACCTGACCAACTGTGTTACAAAGATTTTCATTTTATTTTTAAACCAAGTGAAAAGAAAAGAAAAAAAAAAAGGTTATTTTATTTATGATTATGCCAGCAACCATAAATTCTGTTTTTCTTTCAGCTAATGATTTTGCTTTCTCTGATAAGTTTTTTAGATTTTAGCTGAGTCAACTGTCTACATTTATATTTACGATATTTGGCAGACACCCTTATGCAGAGCAACTTGAATTTACATCCATCTTTATTTATCAGTACACATCTGAGCAGGTGAGAGCCGTGCTCAAGGTCCCAAAATTGGCAGCTTGGCGGTGCTGGGGTTTAAATCTGTGACCTTCTGGTCAACAACTCAACATCCATCATTTCAACTGCGGAGGTACCCATGCCCTGAACTACTACTTAAGTCTAATTACTTTCAGTCCCAAAAAATGGGGGAGGGGACCAGCTATATGCGGTTCTATATTATAATTCCTATTTCACTTACCTGACTTGGGAGTAAATGCTATGAAGGTAAACCTGAAAGACTAAACTTCAATGTCTATATACTATTTTAGACATGAAAAGTAATAATAACCGAGCAATGTCCAAAGAATTATAGACCTTGACAAAGAAACAGAGAGCGAGAGAGAGAAATGCAGACACAGAGAGAGTGAGAAGCATGTAGAATAGAGAAGAAATGGTAAAAGACAGAGACAGAGGCATGAGGAGAGGGAGAGCGAGAGAGGCAGAGAGACAGAATGCAGACACTAGCTTGACAGAAACACTGACCAGCTCCACAGCAGAAACCATTTATACAGAAGATCATTTAGAATCTACATCATAAATGCAAACGTAACAGGAAATGGATTCACAGAAAATAAAGAAAAAGGAAGAAAAAGATGGCAAGACTAACACTATTAACAAGAGCGAAATGTCATTATGAGCTTTTCCCTATGGAAAAAAACATTTATTTTAGGAACACTTCTCAAGAGTACCCTGATGAGAAACAATCCACAGGGCTTCATGCGGTGAATAAGTTTGGCTGCCTACAATCAGTTTTAAAGCACAGCAGTCCCATGTGGAAAAGGGACTTTGACATCATGGCACCAACAACTATGTACAGGTTAACCTTCATGCTTCTTAAAAAGGCCACATGCAGCATGTGACTTTCTTGGTTGACAAGAGCTGGGTGTCCACCCCCTCAAAAAAAGAAAGAAAAAAATGGACAAAAAAAGGAAACTAGGAAAAGGATTCTTCCCGGAATCGAAACAAAACCAAAGGGACCAACACCAGATCAGAACAAAATACAAGTGACCCAGCTCAAGACAAGGTTATGGGTATAAAACTGAAAAAATAAGAAGAACAAGTGAGCCAGGAAGACGATACACACAGGTGTATCAACATGCGGACCGCTTTCGGACGGTTTCCCTCCACCGGTTGCATGCAGATGTGTGACTGGGCATTGAGGCTGATTCTTATTGGAATCTACTTTTACAATTCATAGTTTGCTTTTATGCACGTGTGTGTGTGTGTGCGCGTGCATGTGTGTCTGTTTTATGAGGGGCTGCTTTAACAGGAAATAGCTCGCAGAAAGCAATGCACCATGCCTTATGATAAATCATGGTCTGCAATGACCTATATTTTTAGCTCCCACACTTTTTAGCACAGTTGCAATGTGTGCTTATGTTTCAGAGAAGAGTGCATTATACTGAAATATACTGAAAAAAAAAAAAACTCTCTAGACTCACCAGCCAGGTCCTGTCTGATAACCTACTTTGACAAAGCTGGAGACTGGCTTACTTTTCTTCACACAGCAAATAAACTTTATGTGAATGATGAAAATTGAGCATAATGATGAAAATAAAGCACCCTGCTGTTTTCTAACAATGACGCAAGCTGATTGGCTGTGAAGACATAGACAACATTTCAAATGTAATACTCATCACTAAAAGAGACACAAATCAGTCGTCTACCTGCATACTAATGTGCTCTCTGTGTCTCAGTTATTAATGTCAAAGTTTTTCAAAAGGTTTGATGAGGCCAATTTTCTTTGTATTCACATAGCATGCTCACATAGAAATGACACTCGCTCGATACTATTGCACCGAACAATCAGCCTGTGACTGGACGGTTTTCAGACGGTCTTATAGATATCTGATATCTGAAACGCATTCGCTTTGTCATCTGGAGAGCATAAGCTCGATTTCTGCTCCAGCCATCTGTAGTCAGGAGCTCTCAGTGGGCAGATGTGCACGCTCACGTCCATTGGAGCAGCACTAACAAATCTACAAAACTAGCCAATCATGTGCATCTGTGCTTTACTTCCGTGTCCTGATGGTATGAGGTAGGGCTGCACGATTTGTTTTCGATAAAATGCCAATCACGATTTTTCTTCATGGGAATTTAAGTTCACGATTCTCTCGCACAATAATCATTTTTTGCAACCGAAAAAATGGTTGCACATTTGAAAGGAGCCAATCAGAAACATGTCACACCCTTCCAGCTTCTGACTGGTTGGTATTGTACCTATTCTACCCTCTGACTGGTTAGCGCTGAATGCATGAGAATTGTAATGAGTAAAAAATAAATTCTGAGCACAAAACACACAGTTTTACGCTCATTAAAATAATGATACACTACTTTAACTCCATCAAGCAAACTGACAAGTCTGTTATGGGGCTACCTCCTTGTTACGTGAGCGACAGCTGAACGTCGTAAATGAGGGAGGGAGTTGCGAAAAGTGATTGAGAAGTGTGACTAAATCATTTGCTAATCTCTTGCCTGATTGGTGAATTAATTGTGTTTTGTGTTACACTGTGTGAGTCTCATCAATGAGTGTGACTAATTTAGCATCTGGGATTGTTGTCAAGGAAATAAGCAAACGTGCATGCAGCAGGATCTGAAATACTTGCAAGTGCATCGCTGTCATTCTTAAATGAATTGAGACTGTGGTTTTTCTCCCCCACAATTAATCATGCAGCCCTAGTGTGAGGCAATTTAAGAAGCTCCTATCTTGTAGGATGCATGTAAAAGACTACACCCTGCCTGTTTAATTTGCACAAATAAAAAAAATCAGACCAGTAACCTGGAGAAAGTCCCCTTGTGCGACCTTGGAAGGAATGTAAAAGATATTTAATAGTCCATGTCTTATTTTATACATGAAATTCCATTCGGTGCATCTCTACATTATACAGTTTAAGGCTAACCAATAGAGATTCACATTACCGAGTCTCCTTATTATGCGGGTTTACAGCTTGTGTAAGGTAAAATCAGTTTGATAAATGAGACCAATTGTTTTCAGTGTACTTTAAATGTTATGCTTATTAGCTCTTGATAAATGAGGAAATGAACATAAAGACTCTATTCAAGAGGAAAGGTCACTGGGGTGCGTGTAAAAATCAAACAAGTTCATTCTGTTTAAGAGCAAATTAGACCTAAGTCAATAATGAACAGTAAACCAATGAGGTCTGGGAGCGAGCTTAGACATTATCAGCCTCGATGCCTCAGGAGACCAGTGTGTGAGTTAGTGTGTGTGTATGTGTGTATGTGTGTCAAAAGCTTACCACATAGTCCATTGGACAACTCTCTGCTTTTGTGTACCTGTTCCCCTAGAAACACCACAAAGTGCACACAAACTCACATTAACATACATATACTTTTTATTTGAAATCATCTTTGACCCACAGCATTACCACAATTCATTGGAACTGGGCCACAAACACTGTTTACCAATCTATATGCTTCCAGCGAATTGCATCCAAACCTTTTTGCGAATCTTGGAGATCTGCCTTCCGCCAAGCATGAATGAGTGTGTGTGTGTGTGTAACCTGACAGTATAATGAATCACCCATACTCACCGTGCTATAGTATGACTTTCTTAATCCTAGTTGACGGTAAAAACAATGACACAATCACGGACAGGCTGAAACCCACTCCAGTCTCTACGTCATCTTTAAAATGAGAAAATCATGTCAGAATGCGTAAAAAGTTGAACCTTGTTGGTGGATGGGTGACAACAGCCGATTATCACTTTAGCGTTCAAACCCTCCACTCCACCTCCCACCAAAGCCCCCTCAGGCCTTTGCACCAGCCCGATCAGATAACAAATGTTCCTGTTGAAAAGACTGATGCTACAGCATACCACAATTAACATATTCTGAAAGGTAGTTCGCTAATTATTTAACGAATTTCATCCAAGCTGCTTTACTAGTTATTTCACTTCTTTAGTTGCGTTTTGCTTACTGTCCACAATTAGCTTGGTGTTGATTTGTTTATGGCTTGAGGCGGAAAAAGTTCACTCGTCACTCTCAGCGCTGCATGTAACAAATATGTTTAACAATACACACATACAACAAAGACGCATTTGCGCACACAAAGCGTCAGCTATCAACAAAATGTGCCACACCTGAGCACTGCTGAACTGCGTGTGTGTGTGTATATATATATTTACTCGTGTTTGTGAGTGTGTGTGCTTTCGAGATCACAGTGTCTAATATGCGAGTGCACGAAACAGACTAAGACAGAAGTGGTCGTGCTCAAACACACCATGGTATGACAAGAATGATCACATATGAGGGGGAGGTGTGTATTTGCCCCCGCTTGCCTGCCTTTCTGTCTCAGCCACGAAGAATAGCAAGAAACTCACGCTCCAGCCCGCGAGCTCGATTCGAGTCCACTCAGCACACCGTCTCTAAAGACAGTTACCAAGAGCAACACTGCCGGAACATTTTGTACTTCTTACAGGAAGGTGTATTTCTTTTCACTCACCCAGACAAGTGTTTTATTACTGAGTAAGGCCGAGTGTGAGAGGTAAAGGTAAATCTAAAAAAAACTAAAGGGAAAAAACAAAACAAAGAAGACAATGACTTCTTTTAATCAATGATGAAACGAAAACCAGTCATCGATGGAGAATTAGCATGACACCATGATGTGATCAGTCAGTTTAAAATACTTCATATAAATCACAGAGAACAGCACTGAATCAAAAGCAGATATAAGCAGGTGTTGTGGTAGATCCATCAAACTATTGGTATAGCTAAGAACTACAGTAATAATAATACATTTTGTTAAGAACGGCAATCGCCAGAAACAACCCGATATATTATCACGATACCTAGGCGCTGATCCAATTTGTACTGCGATTCTGTTACTACCGTAAGTTTATAAATATCTTTATTCTATTGTCAAATCATCTCCTCCGATGCTGTGTTACCTGCCGATGTGTGGAAAGTTTAGAGATTATTGAGGAATTGCAACATTTTTCCACCTCCAATGCAAACATATGAAAACTAAAAACTAATTTAATAAAATTTATTTTTGAGTCAGTCTGAAGATACATGAATTGTCACACAAAACAACTTCTATAGTCGTCGCCCCCCATCTCTAATGTTTGTGTCGGCCTTCTTCTAAAAATTGGTAAGCATAGTGTAGTTGCATTATCAGTCATGTATGTGCCGACTGTGTCATCACTTCTATAAACAAAAAGGTAAGCAAAAGTCATGGGTGAGAACGAGAGCCCAAAAAAAGCTCAAGGTCCTCATCCTGTTTCTGAAAGTTGCTGGCCTAAAAAGAATTATGTGAGCCTTATGGTCATTTCTGGGATTTCTAAAAGACAGAAAACTGCCAAGGCAAGATCAGTTCTGTGCTGTGAAGTTATCTGAATAATTAGATAAGTTGGATAATTAGTAGTGCCGGGAATCATGAGTGGACTGTCAATTCATGTTTCCAGGCAATTCATTTGCTCTGATGATTTATTTCAAGCAGATATATTCCTTACAGGTTTTGAGGTATAAAAAGCTACTACAAAGCATTTAATACATATGAAATGCTGGGTAACTTGAGTGGTTGATGGTTTAAATGTCACGTCTAATACAAAGTGATAATCCTTTTTTTTTTTGTTTGTTTGTTTGCTCCAAACTCCTGTCTAGTAGGGATTGACATTACATCAGCTGCCCATAAAATCTAAAGGAGCAGTTGTGATACTCTTGCAAAACTACTAAGCATTTGGGGAAGATGGAAGCGAGTTGCATTTTATGTACTTTTTTTTTGAAATTTTAAGGATTTCAGAGTACTTAACATTTAGAAGTTTACTTTAATAATCTGAAAAGTCTGAATTGAGCCAAAACAAATCACTGAACTGAATCAACCATCAAAAGATCTATTAAAATGCATAAATCAATTAAATCACACTGATCTAATAATAAGGCAAGCTAAAAAATTCTACGATATTGTTATATTCATCTGAATTCCTGTAAAGGGATGTATTATGTTTATAAAACCCAGTGGTCTAAGCGAAACATTTCCTATGAGCCTTAAGTGCATATTGTGAACTTTACCAGCCAGGAAATGTGCAGTTGACTCCTCCGGTCCACCCACTGCATCACTTCAACCGTACGGTTCAAAGAGCAGCGGATTGGACCAAACGAAAATACCCGAGAGTTGGTCACCAAAATGTTACTCATGTAGTCTAAAAACTACTGTATAATTATATCTGTACTTTCTACTTTATTTATCAGGATCACATCTGTGCATCTGCTGCAGCAGCAAATAAAAAAAAAAAAAAACTACACAGATACAGGTCAAGAATTTTGGGTAATTTTCACATCAAACATTAGAATGAAGTAAAAAAAAAAGTGTGCTTTCTGTGACTAGCATGGTTGTTGAGAACAGATGTGCTAGTTTGAGTATTTCATAAATTGCTGATTTCCTGGAATTCACACACAACTGTCTCAAGAGTTTCCTCAGAATGGCACATGGACAAAAATCCTAAAATAAAATACTTACTGTAAATGGAACTTATGCAATCAGAACTAACGAGTAAGGACATCCTGAATAAAATTTCTGCCCAAACAAAAAAGATAAAATTTCTTGAATAAAAGAATTACACCAAGCAAACTTTCCCACTCAAAATCTTGCCGAATGCACAAACTCTCATTCTTATGTACACTAATAAACATAATATCAGAAAAAAATACATTTATAAAAGATAGTTATTTATAAAGTCTAATAATAATAAGCTTGGACTGAAAGAATTGGTGGCGGCACAGTGGTATAGTGGTTAGCAAATATTTTAAGATAGCTGCACTCTATAATATACGCTGCATCCTAGATTTCAAGCACAGAAAAAAATAATACATGAAAAAGCCATTTGGAAAGGAAATAAATATCCTTGTCTAGATTAAGTCTTGCTGGTGGTATGTGCTTTTACCCAGAGTGGGCAGAACTTCAGCACGGCCTTCTTTTTTTTATGTGCTCTATAATTACAGGGTTAAAAGAAGGAGGAAGTCTGGCTAGTGTGAGGCAAAATTCTAAATTTCAATGGGGCAGAGTTCTGTGAATTGACATCATCGCTCTAGACACAGTCAACAGACACTCGTTGCTTTTTGTTAGAAAGAATTTCCTAGAAATGACAACGCTTCAACATAAACATTTAACTGTTCTAACAAAAGCAAAGCAAACAGAAACACACACATATAGATGTAGCATGTCATGTTGCTTCATTAGAAGTTGTAGAACGTGTCTATGAGAAAACAATCCTGATGTTTATATTATTGAAACTGTTACGTTACATTCTTTAAACAAACCTGTGAATTTCTGTAAATCATCCAGACACGGTTAAAGAAAAATTCTTACATGACACAATCACTAGGTGTGTTCCAGATGGACTCTAATATTTCACTACTAAACATAATAATAGCCCGAACAGAATAAAACTGCATGGTGTTAAACACCTCAAGCAGAACATTCAGATCCAGTCCAGCCTGATCAGAACATTATTAGGGGTGGTGTAAACACTTAATAATCTGTTCAGCAGGTAAATATTAGCCATGTAAACACTTGATCCGATTGTTGGAATAAATATATTCTTTCTGCCCCTCTTGGGGGTAAAATTAGGTAAGTTTCCAGGAGGGAAATTCAGCCTCTATTCCTGATCAGTACACCTAGTGAGGACAAACAAGTCATGTTAATTTTTTTTCCAAGGAAGAGTCGCTGACTGGCTCACCATATTATATTTACCTAAGCTTCTTAACAATCGGAGATGAGACTTTATATTCTGATTAACTGCTTTGAGGATGTAAAGGTGCATCTTATCAGATCAGCATCCATGTAAATAGGTAAGCTGGAATCTATAAAGAGTGAATGATTAAAAAAAAAATAATAATAAAAAATACACTGAAGAAATACCAGTTAAACACAGCTACTGTGGAAGCTCAGTGTTTCTATATTAGTGACCACAATGTGGTGAATTTCGGTCAAAGTCACTTTTGTACCCATGAGTGTAACCCCATTGAAGTTGTCCAACATGCACATTTAGGCACTTGGCAGACGTCCTTATCCAGAGCGACTTAAATTTGTAATTCATTATACATGTGAGCAGTTGGGCGTTAATTCCCTTGATTAAGGGCCCAACAGGGACAACTTGACAGTCGTGGGATTTGAACCTACCTCTGACCCTCTGTCTTAGTTGTTATATAAACTATGAACCAAGTGAATGCACATAAATCTAAAAGTTGAGCTCAATCATTTCTCCCAAGTAGCTCTTGACATATCTGCAGCCACAACAATGTTATCGCAAGCGTCCTGTGGAAATTAGGGTTGCACCAGTTTAGCACGGACGCTACACATCTTACACTCATGCCTGCCGATGATTAACAGAGTTAGTCTGAACTCTGCATGAACTCAGGGTCGCAGGAGATTTCCGTGGTGTATGAGAAGAAAGCGAGAGCATGAAAAAGGTTTGATGCAAACTTCAAACAGGTAAGGCTTTTTAAATGTGGCCTTCTTTATGCCATCATTCTCAGGAAACTTGCATACGGAAGATGCTGCGCAAGCTAGCGTTCATACCACAACAAAAATGTCTACTTCTACCTTCTCTGAAACCTTAACCACTCTCACATAATTTGAACTGGTTCGCTGATCTTGTGAGGGCTGCGTGCAACTCTGGCTGTGCAACGTGATACTAAACAAGCACAAGAACTGCTTCAGGAGAACTTGCTTTTGTAAATTGAAATTCAGTCTCCCAGAGCACAAACACCAGTTCTATTTTGGGATCTCTCTCCTCGGAAGCATGGACACATTACCGTGCAATAAAAAAAAGAAAAAAAAAGAAAAGACTCCCTCCTTTTTTTTAATTCTCACTCTTCAAGCAGAGAATAAGCTGAGGATTAAAAAACTCAGGACGCAAAAGTTTTCTGCTTGCGTTTGCAATTGATTAAAAAAGTGATTTTGTCAGACATGGAGTCTCTCTGCTGATGTTCATTGCAACACTGAGAACATCTGTCTCAAATAGTGCCAACATTTTGACATAAAATAGAAGAAGGAACAGAAAATCCTAACTGCTTTAAGAATGTCACTATTACACACCTCCACCTGAACCTTAAGGGAATAATCCACCCGAACAACCAGGTCAAAGGCTAGTCCTTAGAATTAACATGTGATAGTCAGTGAGGGCATTGACTGTTTTGGCTTTACCTTCTCTCGCTGACATTTATCTAATTCCACAAACGGTTTCCTGTGTTACCCACAATGCCATCTGACCACATGCTGATAATGGTGTTAGCAGTATTTAATCTTCGCTTCATCGACACCTGAAGAGGCTGATGCAGCGACACATTCTTTCTCTTTCAATTCCTAATCTGTTATTTCTGCTTAAACCAAAACCTTTAACTTTAATCCTCCAGTTGGTACCAAAGCGAAGTCTTGAAATCTTCTTGTCGATCTTGCATTCACAAGAAATTTCACCATAAGTCCCAGTTTGACTTGAACACCCTTAGCAATGTCCCTCAGCACATCAGCAGAATCTCTAAACACATCACCAATATTTCAGCATGAACTAATGATAATCTTACTTCTTTCGTCTATCTAACTGTCTAAAGGAAGAATAAAAATAATAAATGGTCCAAGCAACCTAGTTACAGTTTCCTGTCCTTACATGTTGCAACAGACAGATCAGTTAAATTCTCAATCGTTGTGGAGAAAAACAGGCTCAGAGCTTGAGGAAGACACAATGCAGGTTAATTCTTAAGCAGCTGGGACACAGAGTCTGTCAGAATTTCAGAAAACAGGTTAGAAGATCATTAAAGTTAGTGTATATTTATCTTTCCAGGGGCAACAACGAGTCAATGCTTAGATAAGAGTCTAACAGTTTTAGCACTGGGTAGTTAAACCGCCCACACGGCCCTTACAAAACTTTTCAACTTAACTTGTGCCCTATTCCTTTTGTGGTTTTCTTTTGGGTTACTGCAAAGCACAAAATGTTCTGCTTGATGATCATGTGGGCATTACAGCATTTAAAGGTCTCCTAAACTTGCCACATTGCTCAAGAAGTGACAGAGGAAATAAGCAAGAAACTGTATACTGTATGAGACTGTTTAAAAAAAAAATCAATTAAATGATATTAGTAATAACATAACACACCAGCTGCAGTGCAAGCAGGGATACATCAGGGCCAATTTTTGTTTTAGTCTCAGTCTTATATCATCTTCATTAACTCGTAAAACGCTCTGATATGTGGTGATACTACGTGACACACTTTTAGTATGAAAAAATATCTCGCTAATAAACACAAGACACAAAATTCTAATGAACTAGACGTATTTCATGATTAAGCAAACTGCTAAGGGAATTCTATAAAAATATCAAAGAATTACAGAATCTTACTGCAAACCATGTAACCTGATGAAAAAGTCTTAACTATAAAACTCATAAAGCATAAAGGAGTTTATCATTGCTACAGGGAATCCTGCAGGGAAAAAAATCTAAAAGAATTATTCATTGGTTCAGCCACGGAAAAAAAAAAAACCTGTGCTTTGCTTCAAATAGTTTTGTGAGTGGCTTAGTGGTAGGCTTCTCGCTTGCCATGTAGAAGGCCTAGGTTGCATACCCATCCTCTAGGTATACATCCTCCTTACTAACCAGTCACGGGCCTGGACAGACGCAAGTCTTTGCGATACAGATATTGCGTATACCATTCTCGTGATAACAATAATTTTTCGATATATTGTGCAGCCCTAAACGTAAACATATGAATGAAAGCCAAACTGTATGATTTACCTACTCGGGTTAAATGTATATGTCTATAATTTTACCAGCATTGCAGTAATGAAAAAAATTAAGAATGTCTGGTTGGTTGGATTCTGAGTTTTCCTACCGGGTTTTATTTTGTACTACAGAGTCTGGGAGAGCTCAGAGTTTATCTCAAGGTACATACAAGTATGTATTTAAGTACGTTCTTCTTATTAGAAAGTCCTTAGAACCATATATTTTAATAATTTTTCAAAACAAGTTGGTAATAAATTACACTACAGTCAGACTTGAAGTGAGACTTCTACTGCCTCACCGAGTCAGCCATGAGTGGGCACAAACACACACACACACATGAATACAGTCAGTGGGATGGAAAATAACCGAGAGGATGTTGTGCTCTTAAAATGATCCCACACATCCACTGAAAGGAAAGGAGGTCACCTTACACTTCTGACCATTTGGGTACAGCGTAAACTTTAGGAGAGCACATTTTCACAAAATTTTGTTACACAATACATCATAATCATTAAAATTGACAATATTAGCAATGTCAATTGGTGTTATACTGTATGTGTTCTTTTTATTTTATTTTTAATTAGACATCCTGCTGGTCCTGCTGTGATGTTTAGATCATAGAAAAAGAGCCTTGTCTTAAATTACATTAAAAAGTAATGGCGATAAATCTTTGAACCAAACTGAACTTCGTCAGTTGGTCATTCGTCCTGATCCGAGTCAACATTAATTAGTTAATTAACTGAACCATTTATAAACATACCTGTCTTTACAGTGCTGATAAAAACTTGCCCAGTGTTAGAGAAACACTCGTACTGCAAAACTCTTGTGCAAAACAAAAACCACAATGTGTGCGGGACAGACAGGAAAAGTGCCTCATACCGTGTAGCTACATGCAGGCCCCAGGTGACCCACTTACTGGTTAAGAATGTGTTTTTGGACCTCTGCGTGTCGAAAACAATGGTTCAACAGAAAATGGGCACTATTTTTGTAACTAGACTAATAAAAGAATGGGGGAAAAAACGTGTGTGTCTCTGAGTGAGACAGAGCCTATAGTCCAATGTGTCTTCTTTTGGTAGACAAAAGCATTTACAATGCTGGCAGCGATAGAAAGGAATCAGAGAACTCAGAGCATCACCGCTAGCTCGATTCAGCCTCCAAATTCCCCAGAGCATCTAAGGAACATGCCCACAGAGGCCTCGCGGAGTCGTGTCCTCCATAGCCTCCTCAGTAGCAACAGAGGAACCTACACAATATTGGGCTTAATGTTTTAATGTCATAGCTGATCAGTGTACAGCATTATTGTAATAAATGTATGTTGAACATATGTATGCCACATGTAGGACTCGAGAGGCAATTATTTTATGTTGGAAACACAGCCTCCTGGAAAAATTTATCGCCAAGTGTGGCACAAAGACGTTTAACCCATGTGTTAATATAGTTCATCAAAGTTTAATATTGAAATTCAATATTGTAGCAACTGAAAATATCTGCATTATCTCACAGTTTGGTTGTTTAACACAAATTACTTTAGACGGACAGACTCTACTAAAAAATAAATAAAAATCAGGCACAGCTTAACTGAACTGAATCTTTGCTAGCTGATAGCGCTGATAAAAAGGAAGCAGTTTCTGAGTAAGGTTTAATTATAAAAAGATCACAACAGAGCACAAGACGATGCACCGCTCTGGTATGATGTGAAACCTAGCTGGAATTTTTAGCCAGGACAAGCAACTCTATTCTTAATACAACCTTTTCCCCAAATGTAGTTTTTTCCCCCCATTTACAACTAGAGCTGCATTATTTAATAAAATATATAAAAACTATACTGTGTATATAAATATGAAATATACTGCATTTATCAATTTACCTATTTAACATATATAATGATTGAGATTAAACTGTAAAGTAAACATTAAATGTACTATTTAGTATTCAAACACTGATCAGGCGAACACCAAATCAGGGCACAAAAAAACTCATTAAGAGGATGGAGGAAGGCAAATATTTACCTTTAAGAATGTTTTTTAAAAGACTTAAATTATTGACGAGCGCTATATAAATTCTGTAATAAACTACTTGCCTTGTACAATTAAATACCTGTCATGTCCATATTACAATTTTTGTCTGATTAATTGTGCAGCATTGATTTCAACAATTTCCTTGGGGCAATAATAATATAAAAGAAGTTTAAAAAATAAAAAATCGCCACTAATATAAGCCTCGTCCAAATGGTTAAGATGCCAATTTGTTGTATTATGTTTTTCGCATTCGATTAATTTAATTTCTCAAGGTACACAGAACAGTTAAAAAAGCATATTATTAAATGATTGATTTGTTTAGCATAGCATACTTCAGATGAGTGGTAGAAATTAATCAATCAAGTTCATCATATTTTCCAATAAGATATGGAGGTCAAAATAGGCTCAGGGTTAGTAGTAGTAGTCAGGGGTAGCTCAGTGGGTAAGGCATTGGACTATGGGTCTTAGGTTCAAACCCCACAACCACCGAGGTGCCCCTGTTGAGCCCTTGAGCAAGGCCCTTAACCCTCAACTGCTCAGATGTATAATGAGGTAAAAATGTCATTCGCTCTGGATAAGGGTGTCTGCCAAATGCCTAAAATGTAAACGTAAATGTAGGCTCGGCCAAAAAATGGAGCAAGGGTTAAGAGTCTGTAAAACTTTCAGCACAGTAGTGGGAGAGCAAATCTTTTTTTTTTTTTTCAAGGGCTGAAAGCTTGCAATTTTAATCTTAAGGTTACATCTACGGCCAGAATGATGCTAGCTTAAAGCTAAGCGTTACCCTAAACTTAAGGCGCAACACTTCGCAGTGACCTTCACGAGATTCTATAATATTCTGTGCAACTCTTTCAAACTGTTTGTGAAGTGTGAACACAGAGACTTGGCTTTAGCTGTAACCTCAACAGCTTCTGCTTGTGAAGCTGAATGCAGGCTATGTTTATATCAGTCACCTGCTGTGGTGTGTGTCGCCAGCTGTTACTTAGGACTGTGTGTGCCGCGACAACCTGTGATTTCTGAGACACACTAATGCCTGTGTAGAGATTTAAGAGTAACAATGCTGTTGTACCCATTGCCATGGAGAGGACGATTAATCTATCATTTGAAACCGTTTGGCTTCCCATGGTGGTTTGCTTATGCTGCTTGATCTTAAGTTTAAAAGATTTCTTGAATTTATTTTTTTTTAACCCGGCAAAACATGAGCACTGTGGTCTGTGTGGCTTTATGCATACTGATGCACACATGTCATTTATACAGGTTTGCAAATGCTCTGTACGTTTACATGGAAACCTTCCAGCATCAAACCCGTCTGTGGTGACATTGTGGACAAGTTTGTCTTTTCAGAACTCTTAAAAGCGTTACACAGGAGCATAATATTACTTTCATTTACCAACAAAGATAATTTGAGGTTATGGCGTAGCACGAAGCTAATTATAATATTATATCCAAGTCAGTATGCCGTCATGGAAGGCTGAAGCAGCAAACTAACTGGCTAAATTCCAACTGCTTCTTTAGCCAAAACAGGTGTGAGAGAGGACAAAGAAAAAAAAAAGGGATAAAAAAAAAAAAAACAGGTGCACTGTCGAGGTCTTTAAAAACAGGACACACGACAGACAGGGTGTTTTCTTTGTAGAACACAAATTCATTTATACTGCATTTATTCTAATATACAATTTGTGTGTTTTAAACCTATGCATCACTCAGCATTTGGATTATGAGAATACAAATGAAACCCTGCCACCAAACCTCAATAAACACTTAAAAGCATCAATTATTAAAACTGTTACTCACACACAAAGAATGCAGATGAATGATTGTACTAGAAGGTGGGAATATTTTTTTTAAGGCACTACCCTGTAACATAAATCATAGGTTTCGTAATTTGCTTGCTGTAATATGATATAGTATGTATAGTAAGTAGAGACTGCGAATTATATGAGTAAACAGTATATAATCGATGATAAAAAAAAAAACAGTGCTTCATAAAAGGAAAATACATATAATTGTTGATGTATTACAGCTTTCTACTAAAATAATTAACGATAATGAAGTAGTCTTGGATGTCATCGCTTTTGTAACAGCCAGTACGTTGCGAGAAATGGAATAGTTTTCAGGGGAGAGGTGTTTGTGCTTTTCAGTGTCTTAATCACATCACACACTGCATTGTTTAGTTGGGGTTTTTTTGCCTCATTAATTTCAAGCTGTTAAAACAGGAACAAACTTTTCTCGCGACTTTTCTCAATAAATCAAGCGTCTTACTTACAGGCTTTTACAGCAGTCTATGCATTCTGTCATGTAGAAGGTTTATTGAAATGGCTGCTGGCCGGGTAAGACATGACTTGGAACAAAGTGAGGAAGTAAACTGAAGGATGACCGATCTAACATGGCAGGGGAATGAAGTTGGAATGCTGGCGGGTGGCGTGGGAAGTGAATACTGCTTTAGTCATGCTCAAGCTTCAACTGACACCCATGAAAAGCAGATTTGGTGACTCTGCCTTCACAGTTTGAATGCACTGCGGATTCCCGCTGACTTAGACACTTGTAAAGTCACAAGTAGAAACAGCAAAGTTGGTGTGTCTCTACACTGAAGATATTTGTGAAAAAAATATTTGGGGGGGGATGTAAAAAGAGTAATAGAACACATTAAGATGGTTCTGTAATTTTTTTCATCCGTCTGTACTGTATCACATAAAAACTACTGAACTAATGTTAATAGGGTTTTCACAGGTGTATTTGGCCAAGCTTAAGGTAACATACAGGCTTTGTTTCATTGGAATCAGCCCACGGGAAGAGAAGATATGCTACTTTGAAATTTAAACAGAAAACGCATTTATATAATTAAAAACAATAAAAAAAAACAGACTAACATTCAACAGATGGCGCTGTATATTTTTTTAAAGGCACCTATGAGTGTGCAGTTGAACCTAAACGCGATTTTACAACGTCATTCCACACACTTTGCGGTAACACGTAAAAATCTTAGTTCATTTCAAAATTTAAAAGATGACGCTGTACATATTTAAAACACGCTTACAAGCATGCAATTAAATTCCACACGAATGAAGTCTCGGGCACATCTAGTTACTTACTAAGTGCTTTGTAAAAACTAATTTTATCTGATTCAAATCATTCTGGAGCTGACTGCAAGTGTGATGCACAGTGAAGCAAAACCTTTTGCAACTGGCCTTTAAAATTTAATGTGGTTCTTGGATATGAAATCTAAACGTGAGCCAAATATTAAAGATGGTAAACAGTAGTGTGGGCAGATAAAGCATAAACATCAGTGCTGTTAAAGGTAAATGATTTACTAATGCCTCTAATACAACAGTGATTTGACAACATTTATACTGTATAATTTAATAATGAACTACGGGTCAAGTTTTATTAAGAATTTATAGTATCATTTAATATTATGCAACGTCTATGAGATGAATTGTTTTACATGACTTATGTTAAAGCAGCTATAAACAGTTACATAACTTGCTATAAGGCTTCTCTTCCTTTAAATTATTATGACAAAAAACTCTGATTCTACCAAAATATATAAAGCCATCATGCGAACGAGCAGTTGCTATAAATACCATATGATATGAGAAAAAGTTAGATTATAGATCTAGAATCATGTAGAAAACTTAGCATTGCTCTGCTGTAAATCAAAAACTATAATTTATCGTGTCCCATTGCCAGTGTGTGTGTGCGTGCGTAATACTACCTGCATGGTTAGCTGTTTGTGTCATTAAGACATAAAACGCACTAAAAAAAATATTACATTAACCACAGATTTCACGAGAAGATATCAGCGAGATGGAACGCCCAGATAAAAGTGAGTAACACAAGTTAAATTATTTCCAGTTCAGATCTAGAGGTGCCTCTTTGTGAAGATCTGATGAATTTGAACACGTACACTGAGAGTGTCAGTGAATGTGTGTGTGAGAAATAGCTGCCTGTCTCAAACACTCACTTTTATGGCATCTAACATATTGTACCTGTAATGCTAACAACAAAAAGGAGTAGTCATGTCTGGACCTGAAGAGATTCATCTACAGCACTGAAAAGAAGAATCCAAGCGAAATGCAGCACTGTCTCCAACTGTCTCTTTTCTTTCTATCAATGTCAAATACTACTACGAGATGTGTGTGATGCAAGTTAGGGCGATGTTGGAGGAACATTTTAAGAGAGTCCATGTTCTTTATAGTGTTCATTAGTTTTTCCTGGTACTATCATAAACAGTTATACTGTCAACATTATTGCACACCAGTACAGTCTACATTTTCTAGAGTAAACAAGGTAAACAAATTAATGTAGCCCAGTTTTAAAGTTTAGTTTCTAATCTCTGAACGCATAAAAAAACTCATTTAATCTACAGCTACTAGTAAGTTTCCATCTTTAAAGTTGCTGATAAGTCAATAATATTGAAAAACACATCACACACAAGTATAATTCCTGTCTAATTTCCTAATGTTGGTCACGCACAACTAATTAAACATTTATGACATTTCCTTATTCTCCTAAGGCTGACAGTTCTCTAACATGCAAAGTGCTTGGTGTCTGACACTATGGCGTTAACATGTCCTTGTTTTCTAGGTGACTCCATAATACAAATATATTCAGCTAGTAATTAATGCAAACAATCATGAAGACTTAATATTGCAATAAACATATGCAAGTTCGTTTTTATAGCTTGACAAGCAATAGATATTAGTTTGATAATAACATTTGCCTAAATTTGGCATTAATTTGGCAGGAATATACAATGCAGGCCAAACCCTACACTGTTTCCTGTATATCTATTGTCTTCCTATGTTCACTATGTAGGGGATGACAGACGTGCACTACATGCACTGCAATGTGTGATTTCTGAATCAGCCTCCGCCTGACGGACATTGATCCCTAATTAATCTTTTACATGTGAACATTTTGCCCTCGAACACATAAATAATAGGAAAATTCACAATGAAGCACTCAAGCAGAAATTAGTGGACATACTTTACATAACCACGGATGATTCAGTTAGGGAAGAAAAATGATTCTACTTCTTCATGCATGTTAAAAAGGCTCGGAGATGCATTGTTATGGATTTTGACATCCTCTTTTCTTTCTTTTTTTTTTTTTTATGAAAACGGGCATCATAATGCACTTAAAATGTACATTGCTTTGCATTAAATTGCATTCATTTTCTCGGGTCTGTTTGACCTTGTTCAGGGATTAGTAGGCTACTTTTCATCCATGGTGCATTTGTTTTTGTTTTTTTCTGAAATGTTCACTTGAAGTAGTGAACTATTTATTTGCTTTCGAATCAGAGATTAAATTGTTTTAACAATTCCCAAGTAAAACAATACACAAGCGGTTGCACTTAAAATAGATATTATTGTCTTTCTCTGTGTCAGAATGAAGAATGAAAAGTGGACATGGCACACACCATCACCACCATAACACTGCACCAGTATTCCCAGTATGGATTAGAAGACTCATTCCCTAATGGCTCCCTGTTGGAGACAATACTGCAGGACATTCCGGCTGAGAGTCATTATTAACACATAGGGACACATGGGCTACCCGGGGAATATGGACCCGCTTGAGAGTGCAACAAGTCAGAAGAATGGAGTGGGACAAAACTTGTTAAAGCTTTAAACCAACTTTGTGCAGCATTAAGTTTGAGAGTAAACACTCCTGCAGGTTAAAACAAGGTCGGAACTGAAGCACAAAGTCCTGCGAACTCTTTCTATGCACGAACTTACCCGCTTTCTGTGTCTCTCCTGTCCTCACGTCTCCTCTCCTACACCGTATCCTGCTTTCCTGAACACTTTCCTTTTTTCTTTTTTTTTTTTTCCTCGCAACTTCCTGCAGTGTTACATTGAAAACTCCGGTGGCGAATAAAGACCGCCGCCCCTCTGCCGGTTTCGTTCGCACACAAAACAGTGACAAAAGTACATGAAAACTTTTTTTTTGTCGTCTTCTCTTTCCGAATCACACTCTTCCTTTTCCTCTCTCTCTCTCTCTCTCTCTCCTTTACTCACCACCCTTTCCGAAGACCAGAGCGCGAGTCAACTTCCGCGATCGCGCGCCTGCGTCATGCGGTTTGGCATAAAGCGCTAGCGCCTGCACCTGGCCCGGCCGAGCGCGCGCGGCCTTGACTTGTTATTGCGCAATCGGGGAAAGAACACGTTTGTAACAGCAGCCTCCTGTGTTTTCCCAGGGCAGATGGAAGGAAATCAAAACCAACATGATATTTTTTAAGTGCACAGGATATGAAGATACAGTTAGTAAGCGTCAGTTGTAACACTTGTTGTTGTAAATCTTATCAGTTAAATACTCTAAAGCTTAACTCGTTTGAAAAATGAGTTCATCTACAGTACATAAATCATGAGTTGTAGGCAGTTTTCTTAGGGGGAAAACGTCTTTGCCTTTCTTGCAAATTGGTGAAGACAAAATCTGCTGCTCTTTTTATTTCTTGTATTCCTTTTATGGGAAAAAATCTTTTTCCTTTTTTTTTATCGTGTCCCATTTACCCCAAAATACATAAAAGAAACCCTATTCAAAATAGTATCGGCCATATACCCTTCCAGTGCCTTTCTATCTAAAAGATTTCAATTTGATGTGGATTTCTTCCGAGACAGAAACTCTTGACCATTATTTTTTATTTATGTCCAAAAGGTCTTTTTGGTATGAGATAGGTGGCATCGTGGCTTAGTGGTTAGCCCTGCCGCTTTGCAACTCCAGGGTCTGGGTTCGAATCCTGTTCTGGGTCTATGTGCGTGAAGTTTGCATGTTCTCCCCATGCTTGGTGAGTTTTCCCCAGGTACTCTTGTTTCTTGCCACAGTCCAAAGACATGCAAATTAGGCTGATTGGTGTTCCCGAATTGCCCATTGCGTGTGTGTGTGTGTGTGTGTGTGCCCTGTGATAGATTGGCACCCTGTCCAGGTTGTACGCCGCCTCATTCCCTAAGACTCCTGGGATAGACTCCAGGCCCTGTATACAGGATGAACCGGTTTAGATGATTATCTATAAAATATAAAAAAATATATAGCTATCTTAATTATAGTTTCTTGTAGTAATTCGGGTTAAATACTGTACCATATTCATAGCTGTATTTGGAAAGTAAAAATCCCCTCCTTCAAACTTTTTATGTATTTCTGTTTAAAATACTTCCAGTCCTTAAAATGTATACATAGAATGTCTAGAAAATTACACACATTTCTAAATCCTTGCTTTTTATTTTGTGTTATTAGTTTCTTGCTGTGTTGTTTTTGTGTTCTCTGTCTTTTCTTGTTATTTTTAGTGCAAAATTAATTTAAAAAAAGTGTCTGGTAACATCAATATCATATATCAATAGCATATACTCCACTAGCATTACTGTAGTACCAGTCATTAACAGGCGGCAGGATGGTGTAGTGGTTAGAACTGTTGCCTTACACCTTCAGGGTCCAGGCTCGATTCCCGGCCAGGCTCGATTCCTGTCTCTGTATGCATGGAGTTTGCATGTTCCCCCTGTGCTTGGTGGGTTTCCTCCCACAGTCCAAAGACCTGCAAATTAGGTTAACTGGCGTTCCCAAATTACCCATAGTGTGTGCCGCCCTGCAATGGATTGGCACCCTGTACAGGGTGTACCCCGACTCCTGCTCTTAGTCTCCTGGGATAGGATCCAGGTCCCTTGCATCCCTGAATGCAGTAAAGCGCTATAGACGATGAGTGAGTGAGTGAGTGCCTGTCTTTTTGTACAGCAGAAATCTCTGCCTAACTTGTTCATACAAAGAAATAAAATTGTGTAAGGTTGAGTATCTTGCACCTTGTTTATGCCAAGTTGTACTTCTTTCGCCGTCAGCCAAATACACTCCCTGTTCGGTAATCGGAGAGTGAATCACAGAAGAGAAATCGAAAAGCACTGTTATTTCAGCGGTAAAATCTTAATTAATCCCAGGAAAAATATTTAGTTTATCTTTTCTAATTAATATGTATTGGTCCAGGTAGTAGCTCCATTGGTCCAGCACGTAGCTTATTTTACAGTACATTATTAAATTCAGCACATCGCTTTTATTTAACATTTTGACTTCATTTAGAGGAAAAGTTCATTTAGAGTAAACGATTTCCAATAAATCACTAATAAACAGCACCTCGGATTAGAGCCATTATAAATGCTTTACAGAGCATACAGTAAGTAGCAGACACATCTCAGTATCAAATGTTGCATAATTAAATATTTTTTAATATGAAAAATTTCGAAAAAAAAGTCTGAATGTTCCTGAAAGGCATATTTAGTCACATGACTAGGACTGTGGCACCAAAACACAAAGAAAAATGAGAGAACAAAAACTTTCTGCCCTGAATTGCAAAATGTTAACATACAAAAAGAAAAAAATATATATGACAATACAAAACAGCAGTCTGGAGGTGCAGCCTAAAAACGATGGAAATACTTCACAACCAATGTCATCAGCCACATCCATCAATGTTTTTTTTTTTTTTTTTGAAGGAATAGGCGTTGCCATTTTAACTCTTCTTGCTTTGTTGAGATGTGTGAAAAAAACAAAATATTGTCTTGCTTGTTTATGTGGTAAGCAGTGTAGTAACTAATTACTGGATGTGGCTTATGATGTCAGTCGTGATATATTTCCGTCATTTTAAGCTGCTGTTTTTGGTTAAGGTTAATGTTTTTGTTGTCATGTACTGTACTTTTAGTTTTCTCATGTTTTGTTCATATGTGCTTGTGTTTTGCACTTTGGCGCCATCCTAGACTAGAGATCCTTATAAAAATTAGAAGAAAAACATACCTGACACATTTGAATCTTGTCACTCTCAATAAAGCCAAGAAAAAGAAGCAAGCAAAGAATAACAGGTTCTGCAAAGAGGAATATAAAGTGGCATGGCAAACCCTACATACTGTAGGTTGGTGTGTGTTTTTCATGCACTTTGCATACATTTGCTTAATTGTTTGGCAAAGTTTCCGGTTTCATGCAAATGCCTCAATTTGAAGCATTTCGTATATCTTATTTAATGCATTTGAAGAAATGAAACTCGATTAAGGTGTTGTAATGGTTGTAATGTGGCGTGGGTTTTCAGAGCAGTTTCAGAAAAGAATGTGTCTTTCAATGTGCATTGCGTTATCGACTTCGTCTTGTAAAATTAAACTAATACAATGTTACTTCATGGTTTTTTTATAGCAAGGGGTAATTCTTTCTCATAAGCCTTTACACAGTGCATTCCGGTACATGGGTGTATAGCATTTACATACTGATATCATGAAATACATCATATCTGAAACAGCATCATACTCCCTTGATAAAAATATGCAAAAATAAAACCCCCAGTAGATTATTTAGGGTTATATTTCCTGTACACCTTTTAGCACTTTGGTGACTCCTTCAGACTGATGCAAGATGCATTTATTCAAAGACACCATCTGATGATCAATAAGGGCCCACATGTTCTGTTTTGAGCTAATTTGGTAATGCCGTTTTCTGAATTTTGGGTTGCGTTTTTTCATTTATTGATGAACAGATGAGCATTAATAACGTGCGAGAATGGTGATAAGAACAGTTTATTTGAGGGTAACAAAGTAATAAAACAAGTAACACATTTGGAGCTAAAACTAGGTCAGGGCTACAAAAGAGGTCCAAGATACCTCCAGGAAACAAACATTGCTCTAGTGTACTGCCACATCTGGTTGTGGTAATTAGTTTGAGCAACTAAACAAACACATCATCATTTGGACAGTTGCTGCCATAAGCTTAAACCAACTGACTGGTGAAGTGGATAACATTGATTCTTTTGTTACAGTCGCACCCGTTAAGTTGTGTGATATATTAGGCAGCAAGTGAACGTTCAGTTCCCAAAGTTGTTGTACTGGATGCAGGAAAAATGAATGGGCTAAGGATCTGAGCAATTTGTTATGGCTAAATGACTGGGTTAGAGCATCTCCAAGGAGGCAGTACACAGTGCTTAGCACTAGGAAAACTGGTAAACTGGCAACAGGATCATGGGAGTCATAAGACTCATTGATGCACGTGGGGAGTGAAGGCTCACCCATCTGGTATGATTCCACAGAAGAGTTACTGTGGAACAAATTGCTGAAAAATGAAAGCTGTCTATGTCAGAAAGGTGCCAGAACATGAGGTGCTTTGCAGCTTGCTGGGGTTGTGACTTTATTCCTTTAACCGCGTTACAAATATTTGACAGTAACAGTAAATACACTGCCTGGTTAAAAAAAATATATAGTGCTCAAAAAAATAAAGGGAACACTTAGTCCTGGTTTGACTTGAACCATACATACACATATGAGAGGCGTTCAAGTCAAGCTGGGACTAAGTGTTCCCTTTATTTTTTTGAGCAGTATATATAACTGCACATTTTTAAGATTTCATCCAATGCCCATTGCTAGACCTTTATCCATTGCTCCAAAATCTAATCTTTATGCTTCCTAGCAAATTCAGGCTGTTTTTCTGATAAGTCTCACTAACAAGTGATTTTCTTATGTCCACATGGCTGTTTAGTTCAAATCCAGTGAGTTCTCATCACATTGTGTGTATGGAAATATTCTTACTTTCACTAATAAACATAGCACATTTTTTACAGTACAACTTAAACAAAGAGTTTAAGTGATCGCCATTCACGACTTGTTTCTGACCACATTTCTTCCAACAAAATTGATGGTTTAGCACAATCCCTCCAGGTTTGATAATATGTTGAAGGGTTCTTAACCTATTTCAGCAATTTTAAATCTCCTTAGCTGTTTTTTTTGCATGATAAAATGACCACTTTGAAATAGTGACCTTTTTGGCAGTGTGGATTAGATCATTATAATTATTTCTTTAAGAATTAATATATGATGATGTTATAATTTTTTGGTCATAAAGATGCCTTCATAAGGTGCTTCAAAAGACATCACCCTGTGTATCTCTGACAAGTTTACAGTGATGCTTCAATGAGTTGTTTGAAATCTTTTAAGTGGCATGCGTGCTTCAAGAGCAGAAGAACATCACTGCAAGACGATGAGAGTTAGAAAATCTTTAACAAGCGTAATCCCTGAAAATATTAACACCATGCGTCAACTTGTGCATCATGATTGTTAACCAATTCACAACATTGCTGCCATTGTCGGTGTGTCGTACAGAACAGCCCAGTTAATCCTCATGTGTGATTTGAAAATGTGCCATAGGATCATTATTGGTGAAGAAATTTTGGTGTATGGGTACGACCCTGAGACAAAGCAACAGACTTCACAGTGGAAGAGCCCATCACCTCCACAGCTGGAAAAAAAGAGGCAGATCCGCAGTCTGACCAAGTGCATGGTCATCACCTTTTTTGACATTTGGACATTATGCATCGAGAATTTGTCCCCAGGGGCCAGACCGTCAATAGCCAGGAGGATATATGGTAAAAAAAAAGGAAAAAAAAAGGAATAATCTCGAAAGTTTTTGATGCCACCTTGTATTAAGATTGAATCATTGAAATAGACCATAAGATGGCTACAGATATACACCAGAGTGGAAAATGAAAAAGAGGATTGAGGAGTGTATTGTTCCGCTCGTTTACCACCACAATTTCACAACAAAGTATTTGTGTTATAAAGTGCGGTACTAAAGTTAAGAATTACAGTTTCCAAGAAATCCTGAAGAGGAACTACTATTCCCATGCTTCCGATCTGTCCATCCAGACGCTCATGCGTGCACTTTCATGTATTGACTCGTATGCCTCAACGTCAGTGTGTGTGTGCGCGCGCGCGCGCCCGCGTGAGCGCGTTCCTGTTATGGGCTCCAGTTGCAAAGCAACACCAACCACAATAAAACTAGCTGCTTGAGTGAATAAAATGATAGTTTGTTTTCAACATTGTCTCACACAGGTGTGTCCAAATGCATTGAAGAATTGTATGGGTTATTTAAAAAATATTACCAGGAATGTGAATTAAACAAACAAACAAAAAAAAGAAACAACTGCATCTTTTAAAAAAAAGTTCATTTTAATTTGCTACTTGTCAATTATGTACTAATAATAAAATCGAAAGAGTTGGAGTTTGGCGAATACAGGTGGTAAATGCGTCACAAGACTGCACGCAGCCGAAGAAGTGAAAGAAGTACAGACTTCCGGGTTGGCTAGTAAATACCGCCCACCATCAATATTATTGGCTGAGTTGATGCATTACTGCGTCATATCCGGCAAATGTCCCACTCTTATTGGCTCTGAGGCGAGATCAAGTTTCCTTACAAGACACGGTTGTTTTGTGTAGTCTATAGAGGCAAAGGGTGCATGTTTAATGTTTAAACTTTATTAAACCATCCGCTGGTTTGTTATTCCTTTTACAAAAATGTTTTAATTTGCAATTTAATTTTCTCTTTTTTAAACATTATAGAGTTTATTAAGGACTTCCTGCCATGCCGTGGTATAACATCCTTCCCCGCTATAGTAAGGTGCCCTCGGGACATGAATGACACACGGTTATGTTTAAGAAGATGCTCTGCTGAAGATGATGATGATTCATTCAGACGCAGTGCTAAGAAGGTAAGCCTTCTAATTTAATTATCCCTAATAAATGTAGAACTGGTTCCTAAACCATATGCATTTAACTGAGGATGAATGACTAGACTGACTGAGAATGTCTAGAGACATAAACCAAAGGTTACAGGGAGTTCAGTGACCCTGTGTGTGAAATGTCTCTCTCTCTCTCTCTCTCTCCCTCACTCACTCTGAGAGACAGGGAAGTGATACTCAGTGATGAAGACTTGGGGTTACTAGTTAGAAGACTGTGAGTTTAAATCCCATCACCACCAAGCAGGAGCAGGTTCAGAGATAATAGGTGCACAAACAGAACCGTACATTTGAGTCTTTTTTTTTGTTTTGGTCTGTCTACGGGGCTTAGTGATCAGCACTGTCGCCGTGCACCTCCAGAGTCTGGGTTCGATTCCTGCCATGGAATTTGCAAGTTCCCCACGCTTGGTGTGTTTCCTCTGGGGCATTCCCTATTTGCTAATAGTGTAATTTGCGTGTGTGTGTGTGCACGCCCTGCTATGAATTGGCATTTTGTTCAGGGTGTATGTACCCCGCCTTGTGCCCTAAGTCTCCTGGGATACACTCCAGGCCCTAGCGGCCCTGTAAACAGTTCAAGTTCAAGTAGGCTTTATTGTCACTTTAACTATACAGTTAGTACACAGTGAAACGAAACAACGTTCCTCCAGGAACAAGGTGCTATATGCAACATAAATTAACAGAAAAACTAAACTAGCTAACTAAGAGGCCTAGTTATACACGGCCTAATATAACAACAGGATAACACGGTATAGACAGTAAGTAAATGGGTGAGTGGTTTGTTCACTTGCCATCGGGCAACGGATACTCCCCAACCTGGAGAAGATATAACCGTCATTTCTATGGGAGTTACTTAAGGTGTCTGGTTGCCAGCTTGACGCCCAATTGGATTGCATTAGCTACAACGGGAAAACCAGAGTATCTGGAGGAAACCCACCAAGCACACAGAGAACATGCAAACTCCATGCACACAGACCCTAAGGCGGGAATCAACCCCTTTCACCTGGAAGTGCGAGGCAGCAATACTAAACACTAAGCCACTGTGCTGCCCTCTTTCCCATCCTTCTGATGAGAAACTGGCCCCCAAGTGGCACAGTGGTAAAGTGGTTGCCCTAGGGTTACACATTGAGGAGTTACACATCGAGGAGATTGCTGGTTCGATTCCCAGGTAATGCAGTAGCTTCTCGTAACCGAGGGACTAAAGAGAGCTGATTGGCTGAGCTCTCTCAGCGGGGTGGTATGGGAGGTACCAAAGCTTACAATAATCATGACTCTACAGCCAGTCATTGGCACCTGTGAGCTCACGCCAGCGGAAGGAGCGAATAGCGCTGTCCTCCGAGTGTGTCCACCGCAAAAGGGCGCGGTGCAGGAGTAAGCAGTTAAAAAAGATATGCCTCACTGGCGTCACGTGATTCGCCTGAAAAAAACTTGATAGTCTTCAGCCCTCCCTGGCTGACTAGTTGTAATAGCCTCTTTGTGATGGAGAGGAATTGGATATGACTAAATTAGGGAGAAATTCTTGGGGGAAGAATAACTATAGGCAGAGTCTCTAATTTTGTGAGACCCAGTTGATGCCCTTTGCCCAGTTACTTAAGGGGTTGGGTTGCCAGGTTGATGCCCAATTGCCGTTCACAGACTACGGGCAATTTGGGAACCCCATTTAGCCTAAACTGCATGGAGGAAACCGGGCGGACCCAGAGGAAACTACACCAAATATGGGGAGAACATGCGAACTCCATGCACACAAACCCAAGGCGGGAATCGAACCTGACCCTGGAGGTGCAAGGCGACAGTGCTAACCACTAAGCCGCTGTACCGCCTTTGTGTCATTCCAATCATAAACAAATTTTTCATTCTGGACAGAAGTGTTAGACTACGCATCGTATTACTAACAGGGAGAAAAAAAAAAAAGTAGACTTCTGATATCTTCAAAGAAAATATGTAGTCTATGTCTTTATTTTCTGTTTAGAGACTTTGGCCTCTTGACTGCAGATAGTTAATGAGTGATTATGGGCCTTGAGTCTGTGGGGCCCAGTTGAGGCCCTGGGCCTTTGCCCAGTAGCTCCGCTTGGTAATCCACATTTACTGTCACAGTTATTCTTAAGCAAGACCCTTAAAAATCATCTACCCAGGTATATTTATTTTTAATAATGTAGGTTGTCTTGAATTCTCTGGTTTATAATGCTGTATATATCACCCGTGTGTGTATTAGCAGTAAATCACTGGGTTTGTCTCATTCTTGTGAATTCTTAAAAACAAGTCCCGCAGCTTTGACTGTTATCAGATTTTTTGTGATGACTGGAAGTATTCTTAGGAACAATTGCCTCCCACAGCCTTTCTCCCTCTCTGTCTTTTGTGTAGCTTTCACCCCGGCTGAATGCTTCAGGCTTTACCTCGGCTGAGCAGGGCTGTGGAGAGGATTCGCCGTGTGAGAGCTCACCTCAGCAGTATGGCCCAAAATGGCGGCACAGAGAACGGAGATGCGATCACGGCCGCCATCGTCATCGTCGGCGACGAGATTCTTAAGGTAAGGCGGTGAGACACAGCGGCTGTGATGTGATATTCAAGTTACACATCGAGGGCCATGGTGTAATGTGTGTGCATGGATAACTCTCAGTGATTGTGAAGGTTGGAAAACCTCTCCTGCGGGACATCAGTGGCTGAGCGATGATATTTGTTTTAAGATGTATTTTATCATTTAAAGAAATTAGCGATTTATCATATTTTGAGCTTTTTTTCCCCATTGGTCTTACTAATGTGAAATACATCATAATTAAAAAAAAAACTCCTTGTTTATACAGTATGTAGTGACTGACTATAAATTAAATATAATTTATATAAAATTCCCAGAGATAAAAGGGCATAAAATGCAATATATGCAAACCAGATTGAATGACTTTTATCAGTGGTGCATTATTTTATACCTTTTCTTCTTTAAGGGTCACACAGCAGACACCAACAGCACCTTCTTGTGCCGTGGATTGCGCAAACTGGGGGTCAATGTCCAGCGCATTTCGGTGGTCCCTGACGTGCAGGAAGTCATCGCTAAGGAAGTGGCTGCACTCTCACCTACGGTAACGCACCTGATCACGGCAGGTGGCATCGGACCCACGCATGACGACGTGACCTTCGAAGCAGTCGCGTTGGCGTTTGGCGAGAGTCTGCAACCCCATCCAGAGCTCACACGTCTCGTCGAGCAGTTCTTCGGCAGCGTCGATTCTACCAGTGCCCCCATGAAACTTGCCACGGTGCCTTCTTCTGCAAAACTGAACTACGGCCGCGACCCTCGGACCGGCGAGCCGATGCGATTCCCTCTGGTCAGCGTACGCAATGTCTACATGTTCCCTGGGATCCCTACACTCCTGGAGCGTTCATTTAACGGCCTGCTGCACCTGTTCGCCAGCCCGGGAACAGCTTTTCACACATGTGAGGTGTTCGTAGACGCCGATGAAACGGAACTCGCACCCATCCTAACGAGACTGCAGTCGGAATGGGGAAGACGCGTAGCACTCGGATCATATCCTGACTGGCTGAGCAACTACTACCGCGTGAGGCTGGTGCTAGACTCGAATAGTTCTGACGAGGTGGAGAGGGCACGGGCCCAGCTGGAGGAGGAGCTGCCTAAAGGGAGCGTGGTGCAGATGGTCACTGATCCTGTAGCCATCGCTCCCCATGAGGTCTACTCACTCGCCTTGAATGGTAAGTATCGGAGAAATGAAGAATGACAGGAAAGGATACAGACTATGATATTGAAATCTAAATTGAACTAATAAAAAAAAATTACTAATAAGAGGGTGGAACAGTGCAAGAGTGTAAAACTCTGAGTATTTTAATTGGTTTGAGCGTTTATTTAAATAAAAACATCTAATAGAGTGATTGACTAAATTAGAAATGACAGGAATTACTTATAAATAATGCACAAACAACCGGTTTCACTTCATGTTTCTTTGGTTGAGTCATGCTCTGTTTTTGTATCAGATTGAAATGCAGGCATATTAATGAACAGCTTCATAATCGGAAATGACTTATTCTAATCTGTGGCTACCACCACAAGTATATTTCGCACCTGTTGAAAACAGTGACGCAGGACAGATGGCTATTACCTGCCAGCACAAGAGTGGCCAATCTACATCCAAAAAACAGCAAATACATATGACACTTTGTTTAATAACACACTATTTTGATTTGTTTATTTCGATTCATTTCACATTTCAGAGCTTCGACGTACAAATACTGCCCTCACTTTACCCATGTGTGAAGTGAAGTGTAAGAAAAAATGAAGAACTAAACACTCTTTGTTGTACAAAATTGGCACTTTTTGTCGGAGAATGTAAACCTTAAAAAACAGAGCATTTCTAGCCATGTATTGCATTAATATATTAATAAATATATATAAGAGTCAGGATTGTGCAATATAGAGTGACATCCTTTTTTTCCCCCGGCACAACCAAAGCAATAAGATGAACTGAATTTCATTTTATTTTAACCAGCTACACACACACGCAACTGAGCAAAAAATGAAATGGGTAAGATAAGCAGCGAAATAGCACTAATTTATAAGATCACATATTTTTATGGTTGTTTTCTGTGATTTAATAATAATAATAATAATAATAATAATCATACTAATAATAATCATAATTTGCGGGTCATTATTATTATTTTTTTACTCTAGCTGGCATCCTCTGCCTCTCAGTACACCGCTTTCGCGCTACCGCTCCTGTACCTAGAAGGAAGTGTCTTCCACTAATTAATCGATCGATGTTCTCCTGGACAGATTTTTAAAAAGGTGCCCAAAATGTACTCAGGCGTCCGTCACTGTAACGGAATCACAATACAAATAGACACCCATCATGATGAGCGTATCTGATGGTCCTTGGTGATTTCCATCTCTAATGTCAGTAAATGTTATAACATTTGTTTGCAGTAATACAGTATACACAAATTTGCACCCAACAATGTTATGTTTATTAAGTTACTCAAAAATAAAAGTCTTAAATATATTTCAGGATCACCCTTGGGGGAGAAAGTAGCTGAAGCTCTGAGGACGATTGAGAAGGCCCTGGATCATTACAAACAGAACGAGCTCTGCATCGGTTTTAACGGTGGCAAAGACTGCACGGCACTGCTGCATCTTTTCCACGCTGCCATAAAACGGTGAGAAAAAAAAAATGAGAGCGGAGTGTGTTAGCTCTGTGCCACTTTGTCAGTCAGTAAACATGCTATTAAATAAATCTATTTGTTATATTTTATGTGCATTGTGGAATACTAATATAAAAAAGACCTGATACAGATTTTACAGCTACTATAGGGAATTGGTCAGGTCCAGGGTTAACAAGGTTATGTGGCAGTAAAATGAAGTCAGCTGACTACCTGAGTGTGCTGAATGACCAGGTGGTAACATCAGTACATATTCCTCCACCCGAGAATATTCTAGGAATCAAATTGTGTTTCCTGGAGCACGAGGAATCATTTTCACGCACGCATTGACGACCACGTTGTAGGCCATAATCATGGCTTAAATTTTTTTTTAAATATGCATAGGAATATTGTCTGTATGCCTTTTTTTTGGTATGTTTGTTTTGGCCAGGTTATGTAGTTTTTGCTTGTTTTAGGGTTTTATGTTATGAAGTTGGAACCGAGGTTGCAGAAAAAAAAACCCACTGAAATGTAGCAACAATCTGTTCCTAGATTTCAAGTTTTCGATTTCTTCGAAAGACGATTCTCGAAAAAAAAAAAAAGTCTGTTAAACAGGCATTATTCAGCAGTTTTGTTTCTAATTAAAACCCATCCAGTTTCTTTTCACACGCTTCAAGCTCTCACTTCCTTTTTTTTCTTCTATACTACAGTGTTAAAGTAATGTTTTTTCCTTAAGCTGTAAAAAAAAATTGACATCTGTAATCAGCACGAGGCGGACTGGGGGCTTAGTGATTATCGTTGTCGGCTTGCACCTCCAGGTTCCGGGTTCTATTGCCCCCACCCCCCCGGCCGTGTGCATGGAGTTTCCATGTTCTCCCCGTGCTTGGTGGGTTTCCTCTGGGTACTCCGGTTTCCTCCCACACTCCAAAGACATGCAGATTAGGCTAACTGGCGTTCCCAAATTGCCTGTAGTCTGTGAATAAGTTTGTGTGTGTGCCCTGCGATGGATTGGTACCCTGCCTCGTCCCCTATGTCTCCTGGCTCCCCTGCGACCCTGTACACAAGATAAAGCGGTATAGACAAATGAGTGAGTAAATAATCAGCACCTGGTCAATGCCATTGCTTTTTCTTTATCTTGAAGCACAACTGTTGACCTTAATGTTAACAAATGGTTGTTAGTTCAGTTATCTGACATGGACTTGGAGCATATTACAGTTATTGCACCTAAATAGTTACAAAGACATTTCGATTATGAGAAATTGATTCAGCTTTAGGACACAGAAATTGTCTACAAATGCTGATGTTTCATGTAAAAGCCTAGCTGATACACTGAGGAGCTGTGTCTCTATAATACAGGCGTAAATGTCTGAAAAAATCTGCATAGGGCTGTTTTCACTATGGTGAATGCAGCATGCACTACACTAACACAATATTTATTTAAACTATTAAACCGTTTTCCTCCTCAGCCGCCATCCAGACAGTAAAGACAAGGTGAAAGCTCTGTACATCCGAATCGTCTCCCCGTTCCCTGAAATGGAGAGGTTTCTTCAGGACACAATTAAAAGGTAAATTCTTTGTAACTGATTCATTATTATAGTATTTATTCTTACAGTAGGTGTGCTGCCACCTAAGTTACTAAGAAAATTGCAAAAAAAGACAGTAAAAGCTAAAAGTATTAAATGCGTGTAGATCACCAAGGTGTCTCAAAAAATAAGGGTTACCTGCATGGTCTAGGTGAAACAACAGCAGTGATGGTGTGTGTGTGTGTGTGTGTGTGTGTGTGTGTGTGTGCAGATATGAGCTGGACCTGTTTGCTGTGGAGGGCAACATTCGACAGGCTTTAATTGAAGTGCAGGAAAAGAGACCCGAGCTCCGTGCCGTTCTCATGGGCACCAGACGCACTGATCCTTACTCACACACACTCACTGACCTCTGCCCCACAGACCCAGACTGGCCTCCTTACATGAGAGTCAACCCATTACTGGTGAATACACACCTGCATGCGCATACACACACACACCCATGGAGCATTGAAAGTCAAGTGTACCACCTCATCCTTCTGGGTGCTTATTATGTCTCATTTGTCCTTCTCTACAATCAGGATTTTCAATGTATTTAAAATGATGAAAAGATGATTGTATGAGGATGAAAAATATAATCGGATTCAAGTTGAAATTGTATAGTATTACGGGATTATGTGTGGAAAATCCAAAAAAATCTACGATATTCAGGTTTATTATGAATTCCTAAATCTGATTTTAGGGGTGTCGGAGAAGGTTTCCATAAATCGGGCCCATCCTGATGACGATTTTAATCTGGCCCAGTAAATGAATTTCGATTCCAAAGTCAGTCAGTACCATGGCGTAGTGTTTAGCATTTAGCCAGGAGGGTTTCAGTCCCGCCTCACGTCTGTCTGCTTGGAGTTTCCTTGTTCCCCCTGTAATTGCTGGGTTTCCTCCGGGTATGCCGGTTTCCTCTCGTAGTCCAAAGACAGGCAGATAAGGCTAATTGGTTCGGCCAAATTGCCCTTAGTACATGAGTGTGTGTGTCCTGTGATGGATTTGCACTTTCCTCCTGATCTCCAGGCCTCCCATGGCCATGTATGCTGTGAACCGTAAATCAGTTACATGTTTGAAAAAAGAGCAAGTCTTTCTTGTACCACTAGAGGGCAAACAGAGCTTTAAGCCAATAACTAGAAAACCACTTCTGAGAAAATGTGCACAGCTCAAAATGTGTTATATCATCATAATTATGCTCATTTCAGTTGCAGGTTTTAACAAAAGGAAAAAGTCCAAAAGGTACACTTTGTAATGAACACAGTATGATAAACTGTTTGGTAAAGAGTTGATATGCCACAAAAAGTGACATAAGTAAATCGCCATACATGTAGTGTACGATGCACACACAATAATAAACCCTTTAAAATGACAAAAAACAAATACAACACAACCAATATAATATTTATAAAGAGTAGAACATGCTGTATTCATGAGCATAGAAACTCATTCCTTATGAACATACCAACAACTCTGAGTTTTAACAGTGTAGTGTTTATCATGCTGTTCCTGTGTGATGGGTAATACAGCTGTAGCTATTATGACATTCATAATGTGGTGGTATACAGTTGTATGCAAAAGTTGAACCACCCCTGAACAAATTATATATTTAGTTATGGGGGTAAACTAGTTTAAACAAGTAGAACGGAAATTCCTCTACTGTCACTAAGTCTAATTCTTCTTGTTATAAATCTGTTGCAATATATTAAAAAATAGGAAGGAAGCTACTGAAGAAAACATTTTGGAAACATTTGACTGAGCTGTGATCTTGACTAATCCTGTTTGAATCAAAATGCGTTTAGTTCATTTGTTGGATACTGTGATAAGTCCATATAAATCCTACAGATATACTGAGATATTTCGTCTGAGATGCAGATATTTCAACAGACTGAAATATTTCACTCTGTTGTGGTATGTGCACTAAGTTTTAGGTCAGTACTTAATAGCACCCCCTATACCTTGCAGAAAGTTTTAAGTCAAGAAAAGAATGAGGGTGATTACAAAAATCTTTCAGATTCAGTTTCTTGACTGAATGCTACATTTATTATATATAAGTCCATCTACAAATACCACAGCGATGTTTGTCACCAGCTACTAGACAACCCCAGAACACAGTAGATCCACCTATAATGCATAACGTTTGGCAAGGTGTTCTTTACATGGAAAGACACTCCTACATTCCCTTTTCCCCCAGACATGCCTTTTTGTAGTTTATTCACATTTCATTAGTCCACAAGACCTAATTCCGAAAAAATAGCTAAAAACACCTGGATTATCTATGTTGTTTTTGCAGGTACAGTTTCATTCCATACAGATCAAGTTTGCACAAACAACGTACTGTAAAAGATTAGATAAAAATTCCTGCAAATTCTTGCTGCCGTTAGGGGATTCTGCGTTGCCCTTCTGCTCACGTATGGACCCTTCCATTGGAAAGTATTCTTCCAGATCATTGCTTCACGGGTGCGTAGGAGTGCCTGTGTTTGTCGAGAGTTAGCACAATGTATGAAGAGTCTGAGAATTCATTACAGTCTCAGCTGAGAATCTAATGATTATCCTAATGAGGTTGTTAACAATTAAATGCTAAGGTATGGATTTGGTTTGGGTGCTTTGGAATGTTTTTTTTTTTTTATAAGACATGTTGGAAGACGTCATTCTCATCAGTACACTGAGGTCGTGTCTGTGGTAGATTCTGTCCTGCATTGGAGGCAGAGCAACATGGTGATCTGTTATCTTGACTTTCTGACACACTGCAGGTCCCATGGCAGACAGTAAAGCCAGTCTTCAGTCAGGACACTATTGAAGACACTTGTGTAGAATGTGATGAAGGAATATGATATGGTAGTATAGATATTATCTTTGGGAATACCTCCAAGATCATGTCTAAAACAGCATTTACATAGACATGGTACAGTGAACAAAGCAGCTTTATACTTTATAGTAAAAGACTTTGGGTTGTCTAATTCAAATTTTTTTGTTATACATGTTTATGATTTTAAAATACAAAACGAAATCTGAAAATTTTCACTCCTCACATTAATGTAATTAGTCAAATATTTGGCACAATTACGTTTGTATTGTTGCATCAGTGCAAATCGATGCATTAAATGTGTGGGAGATGTCAAAATGTGCTTGTCCAAGAACTCCTCCATGTGGCGGATAAGATTATTGCAGTTTTAAGTTAAAAGTGATTATGTAGACTTCCAGAGTGAGATGTATTTGGTTGTATTGTATTCAGCTTTTTCTTTCTTCTTCTTCCCAGAGGGAGGTAAGGGGAGCCATCAGTAATAGAGTTTAATTTTATTTCCCAAATTAATCAAACCCATACGTGCATAACAGCAATGAAACAATAATATGTAAAGACCGACAGTATTGTTCTTGCATCAGTAACTATAAGCAAGTCTTGGTTTAACATGTGTAATTAGAGCCCATTCCTATAACCCATACAGCACATGCCTGGACAAGCAGCTGATTAGATTAATGACTGTGTAGACTGGTATTTTGAACGAATAAATGCAGAAGGATTCAGTTGATTTGACCTCAACCATAAATTGTAAGGAATTGTTACATCAGTAATTGTAATCAAATCTCATTAATTCATTTGTTGTGTGTATATAAGCATTTATTTATTGATAGGAATTATTTCATACAGTATTTGCCGTAAGTCAGAATCTGATGCTTTCAATGAGTTGAAGAGTTTAGCGGTTCAAGGTAAAAGTAAAAAAAAATAAAAAATAATTAAAGCTGCACTGGGATATAAAATTTTAGTTCTGAAAAGCATTAACATTCACTTTGATTTCACTGGTGGCTGATTTTTATTTAGTTATTTATTTTTTAAGATAAGAAAATCACGTGATGTATTATTATTTTTTAAATTATTATTTTTTATTTTTCCCCTGATTTTCTCCCTAATTTAGTTGTCTAATTTCTCCCTGTCACTAGGGCGCTCCCACATTAAGACTACTACTACCACTCAATCGGGAGGGCCGAAGGCAGTCAGTTGGATCCCTCCCCTCTGAGAGAGCTCGGCCAATAGAGAGCTCTCTCTAGGCCTCCGGTTGCGAGAGGTTACAGCATCACTCGGGAATCCAAAAACCTCGCGATTTCCGAATGATAGGGCGAGCACTTTACCACTGCGACAAAATGTTTTTTCAGAATAAGGTCAACAAAAGTAATATCGTCTGACAGGATGCACAAAAAAACTAAACTGCTAAACACCCAGATAAGTCATTGAAGAGGTTAATGACAAATGGTTAACCATAACTATAAATATAGTCTACCTATAAATGTACTTAATGCTTAGAAATAGCTTAATTTACCCACTCATTCTCTATATGGCTTACCTTATACAGGGTCACAGGAGGCCTAGAGACTGTCCCATGGCACACCCTGTATCGGATGCCAGTCCATCACAGGGCCTACACACACACTCGCACACACGCTAGGAGCATTTTGGAAATGCCAGTTAGCTTAATCTGCATGTCTTTGGACTGTGGGAGGAAACCAGAGTTGCTGGAGCAAACCCACCAGCACCACATGCAAACTCCATGCACACAGACCCTTGGTGGACCTTGAACCCTCAACTCTGGAAGTGCTAACCAGTATTCTACTGCGCCGCTGAACATATTTTCAGTATTTCCAAAGTACAAAAATAACTATAAAAAGATATTTATCTCCCCATGAACTCTGTGCACTCTGATCTCAAACGTCAACAACAGCACTACACTCAGTCATGATCATTACCATTTTAACGATTGGTCATTTGTTTCAATGTTCATCTTGGGCAGGACCGTACAGTAAATGACACCAGATGGGTGTACTTTCTTTTTTTTTTTTTTTTTTCCGTCAATGCACCATTGGTGAAGCAGAATGACCAAAAGTCTCACAATCCATCTTTTCCCTAGGATTGGACATATCATGACATTTGGTTGTTCCTGAGGAAACTTTATGTACCTTACTGCATTCTCTATGACAAAGGGTAAGGTCTCATGTCCCACTTCTATACACATACACACGCCTTCCATTCACTCATAAAATGTGGCCTTGCATTTTCTCCCCTCTTTAAAATCAAATCTTTTCATCTTTGTATCTACTACAGGTACACTTCACTTGGCAGCATGGATAACACTTTTAGGAACCTTTCTCTTCAAATGGTGGACAGCAGGGGTGTAACTCGTTTTAAACCTGCCTATCAGCTGGAGAATGAGGAAGAAGAGCGCAGCTCAAGAACGTGATGATGTGAAAGTGGTGGTCCAGATGAATCCACCCTCAAGGGAAAAGAGCAGTAATCATAGTCAGATCGAGATGACATGGAAAATCTGGCAGACATCACCATTTATTTTTATTCATATTAAGTAACTGATCTGTCCTGCTCAGGGATGTGGTAGTTCTGGAGGCAGAAGAATTTATCCCGGATTGAATTCCAGTCCAATTCCAAACTAGCAATGTAAGATAAAATAATTAATGCCATTATTAGGAGAAAGGGACATGCATAACTGTATGGTGAGATCTGCAGTAAAAATGTTTCTTTTTTTTGTCCCTCATTTTAAATACAGTTAAACCTTGGATCGCGACCATAACTTGTGTGAATTATCAGAGTAAATTTTCCCATAAGAAATAATGGAAACTCTGATGATTAGTTCCACAGTCCAAAAATATTCATATAAACAGGAATCAATCAAATTAACCTGCACTTTGCCTTTGAAAAGAATTGGGCTGGTGTGAGGGAGAATGACTGTCCCTCGCACATACACACTAATGGAATCACTGCTCTGTCTGGTCACTTTTTGTGTGACTTTAACAAGGAACTCTCTAATGACCTTATTTTTGCCTCCTTTTAGTTTCGCTGAAATGTGACATCGCTCGCATTGCTACAGCCTTTTTAACCTTTTTCTTCACGGGGGTCATTGTTGCAGTACAGTTACTGAAGAAAAGTCACTAAACTTAAAACAAACAAAAAAATGCTTTTCTTGCACACACATGGTCACAGTTTTGTAGTAAACAGTGTGCACGGAGGTTGACTATATAAGTGACGCATGTGCACTGATGATCACCTACAATCCCATAACGCGCGCGTGCGAGAGAAGAACTGTTCGCTCAGTTGTGATCATGTGACTCTCGACAAAGTGTATAAGTACTACTTGTGTTTCAAGACCTTACTTCATTATCAAGTTAAAATTTATGAAAAAATTTTGCTTGTCTTGCCGTCCAAGTAACGTGCAATCCAAGGTTTCACTGTAATTGGAATATTTTACTTGACTTAATGTTGTCTAATGTGTGTACGTTAGATGTGAATGAACAGAACACTGAATGGATTATGTAGTATGTCATTAAAGTTATAACACTTTGTCTGTCATCATCAATAAAGATTTCTGAAAAGCTGAATGTGTGAATGCATTTAAGAATTAGATTTGTGTAGATTTATAAGAGAAATTACGCTTTCAATGCCATATCTAAACAACAAATATTTCGCTTCGTGAAAGTTCTAGTTGTACCTTGTGGAATATGTCAGCTGAGCTTAAACATTTTTTTTTTTCTGCACCTATTATTATTATTATTAATGTACAATGCATTCCAGAATTGTTTGGGCATGTAGGTCACATGACACAGTCATATGACCTACATACCCAAAACTGCATCTTGGATACACCATTTGTTAAGTACTATTGGTTATTTTGTGTTTCAGACAGCTGTGCTGGGGGGTCTCTTAACATTAAACAGCAATGAATGTGCTATAGATGTTTCCATGACTGGAAAGTGTAACACACAAAGCACTAAGTCAGCCATTCCCAAACATAACAAAGCTGAGGCCCAATTTAAATTGTGAAAGCTTTAATACTAAAGCTAATAAAAAATAACATCCCACACTTTGTTTTATTCTGGTTACTTTTTAAATGCAAATTCTTAATCAAATATTTAATGGCAATTTTATCAAACTAATTACAAAATGGAAAATTAAAAACTATATTTGTAAATCTTATGGCCCTCATTTTGTCCTTTTTGCAGTTTGTGACAACTACAAATGAGACTTTATGGCTTTCTTTTAGCCACTCTTCCAGATAAAGCTCAGATCTGTGGGGTGCATGACTGATACAGTAGTTGTGCTGTGGACAGATTCTCCCACCTGAGCTGTGGATCTCTGCAGCTCCTCCAGAGTAACCATCGGCCTCTTGGTTGCTTCTCTGATTGCCTCCTTGCCTATCCTGTCAGTTTAGGTGGACGGACATGTTTCCAGAACAAGTAGTTCTCCATAACTTTATCCCTGACCTGTCTGGTGTGCTCCCGTTTGTTCACATGTTCTGTAACATCCTCTGTGGGCTTCGCAGAACCGCTATATTTATACTAACCAGGTGGACTCTATTTCCTAATTAAGTGATTTCTGAAGGCAAATGGGTTTCAGTGAATTTTAGTTAGGGGTATCAGAGTAAAGGGGGCTAAATAGAAATGCATGGCACTTTTTTCATATCTTTTTTCACATCTTATTGCAAAAACGTTAAAAATCATTGGTCATTTTCCTTTAACTTCACAATTATGTGCCACTTTGTGTTAGGCTATCACATAAAATTCCAATAAAATCCATTTACGTTTGTAGTTACGTGACAAAATGTAGAAAATTTCAAGAGGTATGAATACTTAATGTATGCAAGACACTGTAACTGGCAACGGGAGGAATCTGTAAAATAGCTCTGGTTCCTCATGGTGGACTCTTCATGGCCTCTAAAGGTTTTAATATTGTAGTTGCAAGCAAGAGTCGCAGCAATTAAGTCCTGTAAGTAATAAGGTGGGGCCTCCATAGATCAAACTTTTTTTTGTTTAGTACTTCACATAGTACTCAATATGATTAATGATGAACTAGGAGGTGAAGTCATACTTTCAACATTTTAAAGTAACCCACATGCTTAGCCATCACAACCTGGCCTTTGTCGAAGTCACTTAGACCCTCAAGACCTGACTTTTCACTTGATGCTAAATAAATCCCACAGTTTCCACTGGAAAGAATAGTATTTACTTCACCCATTTTTTATGTCATGACTGATCAATTATGGCAAATGTTAACTCATACTAAGAACAGGATTCCATGGAAGAACTGTGTACATTGACTGATCCAAAACTATTACTTATGATCATTGGCAATGGCATTGAGTTGGCCAGACAAAGTCCTACTGTATATCCCGCACCCCCACTGCCTTCAAAAAAAGGACTATGTTAGTAATGCCATCATGATAAATCTAAGATTTCATTTAAAATTTGCAAAATAATGTTTAGATCAAGAACAAAGAAAGAAATGCACACACCCTTGCCCATATTCTAATTTCTTACTAGTTTTATGTTTAATGTGAACAAAAAGTATTTGTATCTATATATTTATGTTCTTAATGCCTGTAATAAATGTTTTGGTTTTGTTCACTTCATGTCAGTGTGCTCTGGGACAAACTACAAAAGATAGTTAAATATAGAAAAAAGATAAAAAAAAATAATTATACAGTAAAACCTACACATGATCCAATGCAGTAAAGGTCTTAAAGCTCCAGAAAGGAGTCAGAGTCCTCTGTCAAATGACCTCCACAATATGAACATCAAAAAACCTTTTACTTTTCTGTTGGTCCACCGTAATAGAAAGGAATTTGGTTTGTATGGAAAGCACTATATACTCTTATTCATAATTGCAACCAAGTTTTCTGCTAAATATACTAAATTTCACACACATGTAGCTCAAAGTCATATCTACACTGTTACATCTAACTCCTAGCCTTAATTTTTCCACGATAACGTCTTTGTGAGTGTCTGTGTTTGTGTGGTGTGAAGCAGTGCTATGGCAACGGGACACCATGGGATGGAGGATGGCTCTGACAATATCTCTGAGCATGCACTCTCTGAATGCACCTGCTTCTCAGTAGAGTTGTTAGGCGTGTTTATACAGTGGGATGCCTAAGTTTGGGCACCCTTGTTAATCTTCATAATTTATAAATCGTTAGTTGTTAGCTGTATAAATCGTTGGTTGTTACGATTAAAAAAAATCAGGTAAATATATCATATCGGAGACATGCACAGTGATATTTAAGAAGGGAAACTTCAGGATTTACAGAGAGTGTGCAATAAGTGTTTAAACAAGATTAGGCAGGTGCATAATTTTGGGCACTGTTGTCATTTTATTGGAACTTAAATTGGCTTGGTAAGCTCAGTGACTCCTGACCTCCATACACAGGTGAATCCTATTATGAGAAAGAGTATTTAAGGGAAGCAATTGTAAGTTTCCCTCCTCTTTGAAAATTCTCTGAAAATGTAGCAACTTGGGGGTCTCAAAACAAGGTATGCTTAAGCACATTTGGACAAGCCAGCTTAATTTTGGAATAAGGTGCTGTGTACTGATGAAATTAAAATTGAGTTATTTGGGCATACTGTAACAAGGGACATTATGCATGGAGAAAAAAGAACACAGCATTCCAAGAAAAACACCTGCTACCTAAAGTAAAATATGGTGGTGCTTTCATCATGCTGTGGGGCTGTGTGGCCAGTGCAGAGACTGGGAATCTTATCAAAGTTGTGGGACGCATGGATTCCCCTCAATATTAGCAGATTCTGGAGACCAATGTCCAGGAATCAGTGACAAAGCTGTAGCTGCACCGGGGCTGGATCTTTCAACAAGATACCGACTCTAAACACTGCTCAAAATCTACTAAGGCATTCATGCAAAGGAACAAGTACAACGTTCTGGAATGGCCATCTCAGTCCCCAGACCTGAATATGATTGTAAATCTGTGGCGTGAGTTAAAGAGAGCTTTCTATGCTCAGAAGCCATCAAACCTGAATGAACTAGAGATGTTTTGTAAAGCGGAATGGTCCAAAATACCTTCAACCAGAATCCAGACTCTCATTGGAACCTATAGCAAGCGTTTAGAGGCTGTTATTTCTGCAAAAGGAGGATCTACTAAATATTGAGTTAATTAATTTTTTGTGGTGCCTAAATTTATGCACCTGCCTAATTTTGTTTAAACAATTTTTGCACACTTTCTGTAAATCCTATAAACTTCGTTTCACTTCTCAAATATCACTGTGTGTCTCCTATAAGACATATTTAACTAAAAATTTTTTATCGTAACAACTAACGATTTATACAGGAAAATCATGAAAATTGACAAGGGTGCCCAAACTTACGCATCCCACTGTAGCTCAGAATCCAATAACAAGCGGTAGAGCATCCACCTGTAATATTTATAGCTTATCTGTAACTCAGAGGCCGCACATTCCACACACTTGAAGGATAATCGTAGCACTGGGTTTCAACTGAAACTACACAATTTTTTTGCAGGAATTGTCTTTACTTTACAGTTACAACAGTGAAATGCTTTTACATTTCTAATAAATAGCATTTTTTCAACTGATTCCTCTGATTCCTCCTCTCTTCTTAGCTCCACACACATTCTTCTTCTTTGTCTTTCGGCTGTTCCCTTTCAGGGGTCGCCACAGCGAATCATCTGCCTCCATCTAACCCTATCCTCTGCATCCTCTTCTCTCACACCTACTAACTTCATGTACTCTCTTACTGCATCCATAAATCTCCTCTTTGGTCTTCCTCTAGACCTCCTACCTCAGCATCCTTCTACCGATATATTCACAATCTCTCCTCTGAACATGTCCAAACCACCTCAATCTGGCCTCTCTGACTTTATCTCCAAAACATCTAACGTGGGTTGTCCCTCTGATAAACTCATTCTTAATCCTATCCATCCTTGTCACTCCCAAAGAGAACCTCAACATCTTCAGCTCTGCTACCTCCAACTCTGCCCCCTATCTTTTCTTCAGCGCCACTGTCTCTAAGCCGTAGAGCATCGCTGGTCTCACCACTGTCCTGTACACCTTTCCTTTCATTCTCGCTGATACTCTTTTATCGCACAACACACCTGACACTTTTCTCCGCCCATTCCAACCTGCCTGTACCCGCCTCTTCACCTCCTTTCCACACTCTCCGTTGCTCTGGACCGTTGACCCCAAGTACTTAAAATCCTGCACCTTCTTTACCTCTGCTCCCTGTAGCCTCACCGTTCCTTCTGGGTCCCTCTCATTTACACACATGTATTCCGTCTTGCTGCGGCTAACCTTCATTCCTCTGCTTTCCAGAGCATACCTCCACCTCTCCAAATTTTCCTCCACCTGTTCCCTGCTCTCGCTACAGAGCACAATGTCATCTGCAAACATCATATCCCATGGGGACTCCTGTCTTACCTCATCTTTTATCCTGTCCATCACCAGAGCAAATAAAAAGGGGCTTAGAGCCGATCCTTGATGCAGACCCACCTCCACCTTAAACTCTTCTGTCACACCTACAGCACATCTTACCACTGTCTTACAGCTCTCATACATGTCCTGCACCACTCTAACATACTTCTCTGCCACTCCAGACTTCCTCATACAATACCACAGCTCCTCTCTTGGCACCCTGTCATACGCTTTCTCTAAATCTAAAAAGACACAATGCAACTCCCTGTTACCTTCTCTGTACTTCTCCGCCAGCATCCTTAAAGCAAATACTGCATCTGATGTACTCTTTCTAGGCATAAAACCATATAAGCTGTCTATGTGGAGTACAATGGAAGGAGCAGTAAGAGTAAGAGTGAGAATCAGAGGAGGCCGAGGAGGCCGAGGGAGAGGACGTGGAGGTAAAGAAGTTGGAGGAAGAGGACAAGTAGGAGCAAGAAGAGGACGAGGAGGGGAAAGAGGAAGGGTAAGAAGAGTGAGAAATAGAATAACTGATGACATCAGAGCTACAATAGTGGACCATGTCATCAACCATGGGATGACCATGAGGGTAGCTGGCCAATGGGTTCAGCCTAATTTGAAGCATTATTTATGCATCATTAGGACATTTTGAAATGAGAATCGGTAAGTACTTTGTAGCACTGCCATACTCTAATGAGAAACACAACAGTACCATACATGCAAAAAACTGAAATTTTTTCTTTACAGAATTGCTAGACGTGCAGATGTTGGGGGCAGAGGAAGAATGTTCACTCCAGAGCAAGAGACCCATATAGTGAACATGGTGATTGCCAATAATGCAATAAGACTGTGCGAAATACAGCAGCGCATAATTGAAAATGACACCATCTTTCCAAAAATACACAGTGCATGCATTTCTGCACTAAGTCGTGTACTTGCGCGCCACAGAAAAAGAATGAAGCAAATTTACAGAGTTCCCTTCGAGAGAAACACAGAACGTGTAAAGCAACTGCGATATGACTATGTGCAGGTAAGCTATAGTGTCATTGGTTCTGAATTTAGAAGTGCATACTGTAGTGCTGTGCATGGGCCTGATGTGTTGCATTTGTTTTGTCTTGTCCAGAGAGTGATGGAACTAGAAGCAGATGCCATGGGACATGAGCTACTTTTTGTAGATGAGGCCGGTTTCAACCTCAGTAAAACCAGGAGACGTGGCAGGAACATTATTGGACACCGTGCCATCATCAATGTCCCAGGACAACGTGGTGGTAACATAACCATGTGTGCAGCTATAAGCCAAAATGGTGTTGTTCACCATCATGCAACCGTAGGCCCATACAACACTGCACACATTATTGCATTCCTGGACACCTTACATGACATTATTACTGTTCAGAGACCAGAGCATACACGATATCTCATCATATGGGACAATGTTAGTTTCCATAGGGCTGCTTTGGTCCGCAACTGGTATACAGACCACCCATCCTTAATGGCACTCAAACTCCCTCCATACTCTCCATTCTTAAATCCCATCCTCATCAACAGGTAGCCCTTTTACAGGCAATAGAGTAGGGATGTGGAGATATTGACCAGGCATCATGTCAGGCCTGGATACGGCATTCAAGGAGATATTTTCCCGGTTCCTTGGACTGGAGGATATGTGATGTGATGTGGACGAAATTTTGTGGCCGGACCCAGGAAGACGACATAATGTAAGCTGATTGTCTTTTTTTTTTCCCTTTTTTTTTGTGAAATTACTATTTTGTGTTCTGACTTTGTCTTGGTTTTGATGAATGTGAATAAACACCAATACTAGATTTCGATCCTTGTTTGTTTACATGACACTATGACAAAAGTATGACCTCAAATTGACATCTGTACTTGGCACATTGTGTGCTTAGTAGATGATGGCTTGTGTGTACTGTTTGATACGAAAACACCATTTTTATGAAGGTGTGAAGAGTTAATCTAGCTGTGTTTGCTTTTGCAAGAGAAATACAATGTTTTGATAATTGGGTGAAAGGTTTTCTTATTTGTGTGTAGAGTTTAGCAAAAATAGCCAACAGTTACAAAAAATGTGCTTAAGCAATCAGAAAAAACTGTAACAACATGTCACTTTACGTATTGTACTGTAAGTTTACTGTTACAAAAAAATAAAAAACACTAGACATTGTCTCTTTGCCTAGCTGGATCTGGCCAGAGAATTTCATCAACATTGCAGGCAATGTTGTCATTAGCAAGACACCTTGAAAAGAAACGTCTTGAATGACAAATCCATCCTTGTATTGCTGCTACCTCCATCTGGTCACAGGCCTCCCCCATGGCTTGGATGAGGGGTACCTCAGCCTGGAGAGGGAGATCATATACCTTCCACCGCCATGCCGAGAAAAACTCTTCTATAGGGTTGAGGAATTGAGAGTATGGTGGAAGATATAGGACGGTGAAATGTGGATGTTGCTGAAACCAGTTCTGAACCAGAGCATAGCGGTGGAAAGACACATTGTCCCAGACAACAATGTATTGTTATGTTGTGCAGTTGGTTCAAGACTGTAAGTATGAGTGCTGTGTTGTAAGGGCCCATATGGGCATGGCAGTGGAGGACCCTATTCTGTGTAATGGCTGCACAGAGTGTTATATTTCCCCACGTTGCCCTGGGACATTGACTATAGCCCTGTGGCCAATGACGTTTCTTCCTCTCCTTCGTGTTCTCTTCAGGTTGAACCCAGCCTCATCTACGTAAATGAACTCATGCTGGATCTCCTCTCCATCCATTCGTAAAACTACCTGAAGAACAGTGTCAGGCAAAATTGTGTAGTTCAGTGAAGATGTAGTATACATATTACAGTACAGTAAAAGATTATGAGACAGTATGCAAGGGCACACTGCTAAAGTGAATACATACCTCTGCATAATCATGCCTCAGTCGTTTCACCCTTTCGGAATTGCGCTAAGACACTCTATAAATTAGCTTCATTTGAATATGTTTTTTTTATTTAGGATGCGTGCCAGTGTTGATATTGAGACCTGATGGATATCGTTAAAACTGACATGGTTATTGACAATGTTAGCTTGGAGCTGTTTGAGTGTTATAGCATTGTTGGCCAAAACACTTACTGTTTCACTCGTCACAGTAAGTACAATAGTGATGGTAATTTCCACATGAGTACTTTACACAACAAACATAAAAAATCTGAACCAGAGCTATTGATATGTACTGTACAATAATGAGTAAAAAACATTTGTTAAATGTTGTTTAGATCAAGTTCACTAGCTGACAATTTAATTTGTACAAAGTATAAACGGTTATATGGCGTATCTCCGTATCTGTTTATTGTTATTTAAGTTCTGGGTTATTTCAGGTACTTTAAACACATTGTTGTGTTGCTCATGTTGAGTCATATGAGATGTAGTGGGTCATTTACAAATGAACACCTGGTTGGGTTATTTTGACCCAACAACTGGTTTATTAATTATTCTTTCGTTTCTCCAAATGGCAGCCTGCAAAATGTTTGAAATATTACTGTTATTGTGTCACAGGTGTAGTTTTAATAGTTGTTGAGACAGGAATGCGTGTGTATACAGCTCAAAACCTCCATCAGTTATTAAAGATAGCGTCTATTTAGAAAAAATGCCCAGTGATTTCTGAGCTTCAGGAAATCTCCCGGCGCTCTGCGCATAACACCGGGCCAACTCATGTCGGAAAGAATTTATAAACGTTTTCTAAACGCCGGCTATTGTTTGTTTAGTTATAATATTTGTTAATTTAATTTAAATGAGGTTTGGGCTCAGGACTTCGATTCGGCATCGTCATCCCCCTCTTTAATTTACTACGTAGTTTAAATCAGCGTTAAACCGCATGCATGAAGATTTCCAGAGCGCACCGGCAGAAGTAGACTAATGATTATGAACGCGTCGGGAAAACAGCAAGCACATTCTGAACATTTTAAAAAACGTTCATTTTCTGACGCGCTTAAGTTCACCAAAAACAATACAGAACAGCGCAGCTTATTTGCTTTCAAACATTTACAAAATCATAAAGTTTTTTTTTGTTATTGTCAGTACGCTTAAATAAAAGTTGAGTCTTATAAAGGCTATGTAGTCTTATATAGTTTTATTATATAGTTTTTTTTAGTTATATTAATATAAGATGAGTCCTCATCTGTTTTTTCAGCCTGTCACGGCGTGCATCCCAAATCAATATCGCTCCTCGCTCACTTGTTAGGCGAAGGAGCGGGGCTGCCCAAGTATTTTATAGCACGGAGTTCAAGCCCGGGATCATTAGCAAGGATAGCTCACCAGCCGTGCCTAATTCCGTCATGTCATGTGGGCATTATAAGATTTGTATTGAAAACTTTTAAATAAAAAGTGGCAGCTGGCACGCCTAAAATAAACGCAGGTTAATTTTTTATAGTCTAAATAAAAATCCTCCTCTTTAATTTCCTATAGCTTAATTAGCGCTCAACCGTACACAAAGTTTTCCCGAGCGCTGAGGAATTTTTGTTGTGCTAAATAATATTTATGCAGTATAATCATTGCTTTTATTCCTATTAATCCTAGGTTGTTTTTTTAAGGCCTGTCCACACGGTGACGCGTTTTGCTGTATACGTATACATTTTTTATCGTATTGGCGTTTCGTCCACACGGATCCGGCGTTTTAGGAGACTGAAATCGCTATTTTTTAAAACCGGGTCCCAAAGTAGATAAATCTGAAAACGCCACCCTTGTGTCTTCGTGTGTTTGGCCAATCTGTATATTTTGTGAAACGATGATTTCATCACATCACGTGTCGGCTGCGTCACACGTAACAGCAACAACAATAATGGCGGACAACATGATTGTGTTCGTGTTGCTACAAAGCCTACTAGCTTTATTACAGCAAAATCTATTGCTTCTATTCAACTGTTATGAGCAACAAGCGATAATGGACAACACCATCTTGGTTCGTATACAGCGTGAAGGTTATGCGCATGCTCAAAGTCTTCTTCTCCATGTATAGTGTATCTCTATGGCAGAATTACAGCGCCCCATACTAGTCTGGCATATATACTACACCGTTTTCAGTGGTTTCGTGTGTATGCAGATATTTTTGAGACGACGCCGTGTTCACGAAAAAAAAAATGATCGGATAGGGAACGCACCGGCTTCGTGTGGACGAACCCTTAGTGTCACTGTGTGTGCTTTACAATGCCAGACAACATTCAAATGCAAATTATTCACCCTCCTCAGGTGTGAATCAGCTGTTCTCACCTATACATTCAGAGAAACTGAAATGCACCTCTCCCCACTTTAAAAACCTCTTGTGTAATTTTAATCTTCTGGATTCTAGATTGACATTGTTACCTTTTTGAATCCTTAGAATGGAAGAAATTGAGATTTTTCTTATGATAGCATAAATTGCATTGTTTTAATCAGTCCATACACAATATTCTTTGGTATTTAAAAAAAAAAAAAAAAACGGTATGGGGCTATCTTGGTTTATTAATCCTTGTGCCTGGTTTAGGTTTAGTATTCAGTGTGCCCTGTTTGTACATCTGTTATTTTACAACTATATCATAACACTTAGAAATACCTTTTATTTGGGGTTAAGTGACTGATGTGCCTAACATTTTTCAGCTGAGCCTCTGTTTCACTGTTAACCCACGACTTTTCATGATTATGTAAGACCGCGACACCTCTCTCTCTCTCACACACACACACACAGCAGACCAAATTATTAGCACGTCCCTCCCCCAAACAGCGCAGCCATTTTACTTTCTTTCCATTTACTTACATCTAAACTGAGTCGTTTACATAAGTCACTGATCAATAGCTCATCATATCAATTTATTCATACAGATGTACCTGTTTTTACCTGTTCTGGAAATTTACTGTTACCGAATGATTGACTCTGACAGAGCCATAAGAACAGTGGCAGCTGGAACACCTAAAACAGATGCAGGATTATTTTTTTTTATCTAAATAAAAATGCTTTTCCAAACGTCGGCTATTGTTATTTATTTACAATATTTGTTAATTTAATTTAAATGGGGTTTGGTCTCTGGGATGTTGAGCATCCTGATCCTCCTCTTTATTTTAATTCGTAGAATCAGCACTTACCTGTAACCGCACACAAAGTTTTGTAAATTCGTTTAATGTTTAATTGTATTTTATAAGGGTTTGCCAGTGGTGGTACAGCGCAACGCAGCGCCTTCGCAGCCCCGCTGCCGAAAAGGAAAAGGCTACGAGGACGTTTGTGTTAAGTTTTTACGTCTGCGAGGACTCGTGCCGGCCATCGACAACGGGAGAAGTGCCGTCCTGAGGTAGCGTGCAGGAGCGCTGCCTCTGCGTGCTCTATTTTGCCACTCCGCCCACCGTCACTTATCGTCAGCTGTGTGCCCGCATGCCAGTGTGGCACAGCCCCCGGAACTGCACATGCACAACCTTTATCCCCTTCCCTTTGTTTCCATTCTCCCGCCTTTAACCCTTTCCTTCCCCATTTTACATAAATAAATTACCCCTTTTCCCGTAAGACCTCACCTCGTGTCCGTGCTTTATGGTGCCGCCCGTGCAACATGGGTCGAACACGTTACGGATCATAACAGCCTACTGCATTTCATTTTTATAATAACGCAAAAATAGAAGTGGGGCTAAATGACCGACATCTTCTGACGCAGTAGAACGTCCTGACAATGTTATGATTTTATGGTCATTTATTTCAGTTAATAAATCTACTATAAATTTAAAGAACACAAGAAATAAGATGATACGAAACCCTACATGCTTCTTTTCTAATTACACGTGATAAAATCTAAATGTTAACATTTATTTTGCTTAAATTTGATCCTAATAAGATTTGAATTAATTTGAATTCTAAATTTCTACTGTAATTTTAGTACTGTGATTATGAATTCGTTTAACTACAGTGTTTCACATGATTTTATCCGCTACTACGTGCTAAAGGAGTGCGTCTCATTAATCCTGCAGAGAATGAACTAAGGCATGAGTCGTTTACATAAGTCACTGATCAATAGCTCATCATATCAATTTATTCATACAGATGTACCTGTTTTTACCTGTTCTGGAAATTTACTGTTACTGAATGATTGACTCTGACAGAGCCATAAGAAATGAGGCATCAGTTTGTAGTTATATAGCGCCACTCAGTGGTAAAAGCCAAAAAACGCACAAACCCAAATGCTGCCGCTGAGCGCTGCAACGGTAAAACCAACGCTCCAATTAGGTAACCACTGTATGCTTTGCGTAAGAAAGAGAACACTTTCCGTGGCGATGAGACTCGATCCTTAAGAAAACGAGGTGAGCTACGACGGCATGTCGATGCTGAGGTGCTAGTCCCATAGAGAGGGTACGAAGCTCTCGGAATCCTGAACATAGAAGGAAGGGACCGAACACCTAACGTTTCACTGGAGACCGCTGCTCTCCGAAACACCAGTGATGGCGGAGATTGATCCACGGCCTACTAAGGATGCTGGTCCTCTACAGTGCTTCGTACCTAAGAGATATAGCTGGCAGTAGGTTCCCCGCTGCCGGCCTCTCTAAAAGGTGCACAAACTTTGACACTTCGGCAAGATGGGTGTGTTAAATGTTCGGCATCCTGAACATGGGCGAAAGGGACCGAACACCTAACATTTCGCTGGAGACCACTGCTCCGCGAAACACCAGTGGTGGCGGAGATTGAACCGCGGCCTCCTGCTGCTCAGCTCTCAGTAGGTCAGTCTGGTATGTCTGCAAAGTCACTGTGTGCAGGACAGCACCAGGCTGACCTGCTGCCTGAAAAATCTCCGCCCACCAACGAAGATGTTAGTCTACATGCTTGGTGGGGAGTGAGGATTTTTCCTGTGGGGATGAGCTTCCAGGAGAAAGATATCCCGCGAGCGTCGTTATGCTGTGGCCATTAATTATGATAAAAATGCAGGAATGTTCTTAAATGCTGGAATCAACGATGGAAGTATGGAAACTGTACAAATGTTTTGTGTGTTAATAACATTATAAACTTGCTTGTAAATCTTTAAATCTTTGTTTTAGATCACCATAGTAAAGTTCTGTTATTGCAACACGAAGCCTTTTCTCAACTAATGATGGACATTTGGTACACGTTAAAAATGTTTTGTGTAAAAAAATGTTTTGTGTAAAAAAATGTCTGTGAATTAGCATTAACTGAAAATGTCTGGAGTGGATGGTGAATCGGTAGGTCCATGTCTACACAAAGATTAAGAAATTTCTATGCTTTAACACAGTAATATGTTACACAGGCTAAAATTCTGTATTACAGGTACCCATGTTGTTTCAAGTGTTATACACTACCTATGAAGTATAAAATAAGCAAAGATGAGCCAAAAGTCAAAGCCCAAGAAAAATTTTCATGTCTAACCCCACATACAAACAATCAACCATTGCACCATGATATTAGATTGTTGTAAATTATCAGTTTAAAATAAGAATATATATATATATATATATATATATATATATATATATATATATATATATATATATATATACAGTACAGGCCAAACGTTTGGACACACCTTCACTCATTCAATGTGTTTTTTAAAATATAATCATAAAAAAAAGTAATTTTAAAATAAACACAAATTATCAGGGAAATGCTGTAAATGCTCACAAAAATATGTAACCTAACAGAAAAACTTTGACATAGTTCTATTAAATAATTGGTGACCACATGGGAGTAAAAAAAACAACCATGAGTAATGTGGTGAAGGTTATGTCAGTAGCAATGGGCAGTCTGATCAATCAATTTGTTTACTTTCCCGAGGATGACCAGACAGCTCAGACTAAGCATTGGTTTTTTAAATAGGGAACATGCCTAGCACTATTGGTGCTATTGATTGTACTCATGTGCATATTCAAGCACGTTATGAAAGGGAATGGGAGTATGTCTTTCGAAAGGGGAGGCATAGCATTAACATCCAACTTGTGGGCAACACCGACCTCATAATAACAAACTGTGTTGTGAAATGGCCAGGGTCTGTTCATGATGCACGTAATGTAAGAGAAAGTGCACTATACAGAGCACTACAATCCCACCGACCAAATGGCATAATATTGGGAGACAGTGCATATCCCCTCCTACCATGGCTAATGACCCCTTTTCCAGTTGCAAACACATCGCTTCACCTCTTCACATTGCAAAACAAGATGTGCCATTAAACGTTTAAATGGAGTCCTAAAGAAAAGGTCTGTATGTCTTAACTACTTGCGAGTGCAACCCGTGGTGGCATGCAACATAATCCTTGCATGCATTGTTTTGCATAACATTGCAACCAGGCGTCATGTCCCTCTTGATGACAATTTTGAACCTGAGCCTGATGTAGAACCAGAACAGCCACCAATGATTTTACCTAATGAAGGACACACTGGACATGCAATTAGAGATGCAACTGTGAGAAATTACTTTTGCTATTAAATGACTAAATGAGTATATCTGTTGTGGTCATTGTCATTAATATACTGTGGAATTATAGAGCTATGAGCAACAGTGACATATGATAGCTCTGATATTATTTTGTTGTTGTTATTTACCAAATCTCAATATCATTATATGTGACATGCTTCATATAGGCTTCAAATATAAAGGACTTTATATATCATCAGTAACCATTAAGTTTGTGATCATTCACTTAAAAAAATTATATATATATATATATATATACACACACACTACCGTTCAAAAGTTTTAGAACACTTGCAAATTTCTTTTTTTTTGTTTAGCGATTTATTTTCTACATTCTACAACAATACTGGGGATTTCAAAACTATAAAATAACACATATGGGATTAGGTAATTACGTAACAACAAAAAAAACAACAGTTAGTTGTTATTTTAAGACACAGAGGTCAGCCTTTCTGTAATAGTTCTTGCAAGAACAGTATTGTCAAGTGCATTTGCTAAATCCGTCAAGCACCATAATGAAACTGGCTCTCATGAAGGCCATCCCAGGAGGACGAGACCAAAACCTACCTCTGCCGCAGACAAGAAGTTCATTTAGAGTTATCAGCCTGAAAAATGACCAATTAACTGCACCTCAGATCAGAGGCGTTATGAAGTCTTTACAGAGCATAAGTAGCAGACACATCTCAATATCAACTGTTCAAATGAGATTAATGCATTCTTTGGACGCCTTCAGCATTCCTTTACAATGTAGAAAGAAAAATCAGGAACCATCATGGAGTTAGAAAGTGTTCCAAAACTTTCGAATGTTAGTGTGTGTGTGTGTGTGTGTGTATATATATATATATATATATATATATATATACACACACACACTATTATCTTTTTTTTTTTTGTTTATTTGGGTCAAAAAATCACAACTGAATCCACCCTTCTGATGGGATAGGGATAATCCTGTTTTTTTTTTTTTGGATCAAATAGATCCTACTCTGAGTTCAAAGTTTTGAATAACCCAAAGAGCATATTTGATCCAACTAAAATGTAAGCTTGGTCTGATCCTAATTCAGAATCCGTCTTTTACTTTTAAAAAACCCATTTCCTAGATTTGATCCAATCCGTGATCCAAAATCCCACTGGATTACTTTTGAAAAACTGGGCCCAGGTGTTAAAAAGTTGTATTTAGGTTTTCAAATTCTCAATAACCTTAAGGCTGATATTGTGCAAGAAATGCATGTTGGGACAAATTGTAACCAAATATTAGAAAACCTTAAAGGGTGGAGAGTCCACCTCACTGTACACAGCTCTCAAAGCAAAGGAATCACAATACTGATAGGAGATGGATTGAAGTGGAAGTTACATTGTACTCTCCTGTTATCTGTATGACGAACTGTACACTCTGATTAATATGTACAATCACCATAAATATTGTCTTGAATAGACTGAAGGATTGTTTCATGGGAAAAACAATTTCATCCAGTTTTCTACCAGATTTTCAAATCAGTTTTGGATTCCAGCATATATCATAGACCAGCATCTTCAAAAAAAACATTAAAATTTTTTTTTTCATTACTCAAAGTTATAGACACCTGTTCTTACATACTGGTACTAATACAGAGTACAGATTTACATGGCAACAAGCAAAAGTTTAGAATAGACATGTTTTTCCTGAATAGAGACACAATTAATGAAAGAGAACAGACCATTACAGTTGAACAAGATCTGGTGCAAGGACAAAATCTTTTTGACCATTACCCTTTTGTCCTAAACATTAACGTTCAGATGCAAATAAAATAAACACATACAGACACCACAAGGCTAAACTAATGTGAACACATTCCTGACAAGAGACCAGGAAATATAAGTGGTTGTCATGGCAATTCCCAAAGAGGTGGACACAGATGCAGGGAACTTTTGTACACAATATTTTATTCCATGCAGGAAGCGAAACGAGACAAATGAAACAAACAAACAAAAAAAAAAAAAACAATAGAAGAGGGTGCTTCCCCAGGCTGGGTTAGCAGGCGGGATGTTAACTGTGAAAGTTGATCGAAAAAATCCTGAACTCCACTTGAATGAAAGAGGGCTGATAAACCATCAGCCTTGTCCTTGACCTTGAAGTTAGTCCTCTGAAACAAGCACAGCCCGGCTCTGCAGCTGGGTATTCAGGCCTGGGAAAGATAGGAATGGTGGCCGCTATTTCCACAGCCCCGGGGATCGAAGGCTCTGCGACACCTCCGTCCAGCGGCCTCCGGATCACTGGCCTAAGAAGAGAGGCATGAAAGACAGGGTTAATGCGCATATGACTGGAAAGTTGTAATTTAAAGGAGACAGGGTTTATTTGTGCGAGAATTGGGAAGGGACCGATGTATTTGGGGGTGAGTTTTCGACAGGGAAGGTTGAGGTGAAGGTCCCGTGTCGAGAGCCATACCCGATCACCTACCTGGAGCGGAGGACTTTCCTTTCGTCGTCTATCAGCAAATTTTTTAAATCGACGAACTGCTTGGGAGATCTTGGTGTGCGCTTTCTCCCATACTTTTTCCACTCTTTTAAACCACTGATCCACCATAGGGATATCGGTGGGAGTGGCATCCCGGGGACAGAGCAGTGGCTGATGCCCAAGCACACACTGAAATGGCGTTAGGCCTGTTGCGGAGTGACGAAGTGAATTTTGTGCATATTCCGCCCAGATTAAACAGCCTGCCGATTCATGTTGTTGACTACTACAGTATTCTCGGAAGTACCTTCCGAGTTCTTGAGCAGTCCGCTCTGCCTGTTCATTAGACTCGGGGGTGATAGCCCATTGTTAGGCTAACAGTGGTCCCCAACTTCTGAAAAAAAAGCTTTCCAGACTCTAGCGATAAATTCGGGACCACGATCTGAAACAATGTCCTCCGGGATGCCGTAGCAGCGAAACACTGTTTTGAATAGGGTTTCACCACCTGGAGGTCTGATGGGAGAGAGCTAAACGGAAGAAAATGACATCCCTTAGGGAAGCGATCTACCACCACAAGGACTGTCGTGTACCCTTTCGACACTGGCAGATCCGCCGCAAAGTCCACCACAATGTGTGACCATGGTCTGTTAGGTGTTGGTAAGGGCAATACTTTTCCAATGGGCAAACAACGAGGACTTTTTGTTGCACAGATTACAGTGGCGTTTTGGCAGCACTGCTCCTAGCCCTACCTCCGATGCATCGACCTCAACTAAAAAAGGGCTTCTCAGGGTTGGGTAATTTTAATATAGGCGCAGAGGTGAAAGCTTATTTGAATCGCTGGAAAGGCACGCACGCTTCTGGCGAGAACTGGTGTAGACGTTGCAGTTTTCCATTTAACAAACCTGTGAGTGGCAGTGCCACCATGTTGAAGCCCCGAATAAATTGGCGAACCCAAGAAAACTCTGTATCGCCTGGACTGACTTGGCTTCCGGCCATTGTTGTACTGCTGTGACCTTGGTTGCCTCCATCTCGACCCCCTGTGGTCCTATGCGATAGCCCAGAAATGCAATCACGCTTTTGTGAAACTCACATTTCTCCGCCTTCGCAAAGAGCCCATGTTCACGCACCCGACGGACGGCGGATACATAACGGACGTGCACGGCATATGACCGCGGGTATACCAGAATATCATCCAAGTATACTATAACGAAACGGTTCAACATATGCCGAAACACGTCATTCATGAACCCCTGAAAAACCGCAGGTGCGTTTACCAGTCCATAAGCCATCACATTGTATTGGTAATGACCCGATGTCGTGCTAAACACTATTACATTCATTGCCCTTACAAACACGAATGAGATTATAATCGTTGCGGAGATCGAGCTTGGTAAAGATGGAAGCGCATCGGAGTTGGTCGATAGCGGCTGGTACCAATCAGGGCACTACACAATCGGGGCAGTGGGTGCTTGTACTTTACTGTAATTAAATTAAGACCACGGTAATCAATACATGGCCTTAAACCCTCGCCTTTTTTCTCAATAAAAAAGAAGGTGATGTGGACCTGCTGATAATGATGTGGACCTGCTGATAAGTCCCTGCTGAAGAGCCTCACTCACGTATTCCTCCATGGCCCGAGTTCCTGCCACGGACAATGGATAAATGCACTAGCATGTTGGTGTTTTTCCCGGCTCAATCGCTCAGTCCCACGGATAGGGAGGGGTAAATCGTGCTGCTGCCCTAATTCTAAACACATCTTTAAAATTATTGTACTCAGACAGCACTCTGATCGATACTTGGGTGCTTGGACGCTCAATAGTAGTTGTTTGGACCGTCAAAGCCCATGGTGTACATAATTTGGCGCCTCTAGGTGACCAGGATGTGATGCAAGATTTAGCCCAAATGAAATTAGGATTGTGTGAGCTGAGCCAAGGTAGACCCAGCACGACGGATTGGTCTAGCCGAGGAAGCACAAAAAATTTTAATTCCTCGGTGTGACCTGGGAAAGTTACCCGTAGGGGCAAGGACAGGAGTTTAAGAGGCAATTATTTTAGTTTTTTGCCATCTAGAGCTTTAACTGAGATCGGGTACAGAAGCTTTGACTCGGGGGCTCATAACAAGGAAAGGACAACAGATGAAACGAAATTTCCAGCCGATCTGGAATCTATGAGGGGGAAAACAGACAGTGTGATTATTATAAGACAGACTGGCTTGTAAACAAAAAGAGTGATGAGTGCAAGGTGGTATGTGTGAGGTTACTTTGAGTAACGGACAATTGCTGACTCAATGGGTGCCCCCCTTACAGTACAAACAACCCAGAATTCATTCTCCGCTGTCGCTCCTGCGCCGAAAGGCAGGAAGTGCTTACGTCCATGGGTTCTGACTGATTCCCTTTGCGCGGTTTGACTGAGAGTTTGCTGAGGCTGTCGAGGCAGCTGACCTCGGATCTTCCCCTGGGTCCTTTAGTGGAGCTGTGCCGTCGTTGACCGCAGAGGTGCTGGTCCAACTTGATAGCCAGGTCGATACAGCCATCCAGAGACATGCCAGTGTCTCTGGTACTGACCACAGAACCAGAAATTATATTTAAAAAATGCCTTCATATGCACAACTATGCAAACAGAATTATTTAGGACTGAAATTAAAATCATGAACCATAGTCTAGTATAAAAAATTGGTTCAGTTTGTATTTTATCATTATGATGTTTTCAGGCAATTGTAAATAAGTTACCTAGAGCCTAAATATCAAAATATATTCTAAAAACCATTTATGAGCAATTAGAATATCGTCATGATTCAGGTGTAGTGGTGGCTGTTACCGCCGTGGGTTAAGAAGGGCAGCCATAGGCGCAGAGGGTTTAACAGATAACCAGAGTCTTTTATTGACAACCAAACAAACAATACTCTCAACTAAATAAACAAAACACCGGCTACTGAGGCTTAGCAAACACAAACTCACCCTGGTTCTTTAGACATAACACACACAAGGAGCACACGCACACCTGCGCTCCTACGAGCGACGTACTACACATTCATGCTCTTGTGAGCGACACACACACTCTTCTCGAGCACATTCAGGCTTAAAACAAACATAACTTAAAACCTAGAGAAAGAGACACTAGAGATAAACCTAGAAACAAAAGGACAGGAGACACAAAAAACAATACTTATGTCATACACAAGTTAAAGTAAATGCACATATCTACATACAGTACTGTATAACAGAGCCCAAGCCTTCAGAGCCAGTTTAAACATAAATCCCTTAATAAACAAAACACAAAACAAATGCCCACAGTCTTAATGCTCGACCCAGGTGAGCTCCTTCCTCACCTGACCGAGGTGCCTCCTGGGAAACTGGGTCTTCCAACAAAACTACAAACAAAAAATAATCATGGTCACAGTGCCCTCTAGGGGCAGTCCCTTACAAATATGAAGCACAGGACAAATTGGGAAACCCTTTTTCTGTACAGCACCTACATCACCTACTGTACTAAAGGCTCACAAGAAATGAGTATCACTGAAATCCTTCTAATTTGGGCATGAGCCCCAGTAAAAAATTTTAATTAAGTTTCACTAAGCTCCTACATTTGGCAGTGGAGTAATGTAGATAGCTAATAACAGGAATGATCCACAATATCAAAGCAATGCACACTGCCAATTCACACTGGATCCACATTAAAACCCAAAGTACATGCTGGGGCAGACCTTGCGATCCAGCTTGTTACATTGACATTGACATTTAGGCATTTGGCAGACGCTCTTATCCAGAGCGACTTACATTTTTTTATCTACGAGTTGAGCAGTTGAGGCTCAAGGGCCCAACAGTGGCAACTTGGTGGTTGTGGGGTTTGAACCTGGGATCTTCCGAACCGTAGTCCAATGCCTTAACCACTGAGCTACCCCAATCCCCACAGCACACACACCTAACAATGTATTTGCACATGATACTATGATGGGACTAAAGTAAGATTTATAAATAATACAGATGATTATTTTCAATTCAAGCATTATTGACTGGAATCAGCAATAATGTCTCTTCATTATGCCATTTCCTTAGTATTAAAAGCTACTCATTAGCCTTTTTCTCCAAACTCTGTAATTTTTTCGTAGTCTTAAAGCTTATGCATTACACATACTTACTCCAGTCTCAAAAGTCTAAAACGCATGCGCAACTAAAAGCGGCATATGCCTGTGTGCTCGCAACAATTCAACAAGTGCTCATCATCAAGTTGAGACTGGGACAGTGGCTGGCTCACTAATGTCTCCGTTTCTTTGTTTGGTCATTTACAGTCTGCACCATAGACACTTATACCTAGACACCACAAGACTGGCCTGTAAGCATAGCGAGTAAATGGTGGAGCTGTGGTTATCTGAAAAAAAAAGTTGCATTGCAGAGATATGTGTGGCTCCATTAATACATAATTATTATTTTTTGCTATTTTTTAAATGTTATTTTATATGTTTCTTATTATAGTCCTGATTTTTAAGTAAGAAAACTAATTTAAGGAATAGGGTATATTTAATTAGTCATGTTCAATACAGCTGTGAAGCTGCTGAACAAAGTTAAGGTACAGTCTAAAACTTTTGAGTTATGACTAAAACTTCTTTAAGGGTTAAAGATTTTAAAATTGTTAGAATATATATGATGTGGAGTGATACATAGTTAATGTCCCGGTGCTGTTATGCTCTTACCAGTGTATTAATAATCTTGTCAGTAGTCAGGATTCATGCCACTGAATCCCTTACTGACACATTCATTCTGGAATAATTGCCTTTAGATTCATTCAATTGCCTATGTCAGACAATACACATTAGAACCACTCAGACCACTAGAGGGCGCCTGTCTCTTGATGATGTCAGGTTTCATATCTTCAGACTTTCATTCAAAATCCCTTTGTCTCCTTCTCCATCCCTTTTAGATTCTGTTTATAGCTGTAAACCAGATGCCAAACAGATGATTAGTGCTGTATACAAGTTATTAAACACAAGTAACTCAGCCACATTAGATACACTTAAAAGCAAATGGGAAAATGATATAAAAGAACAAATTTCAGATAAACTGTGGCAAAAGATAATACATAGAATTTACTCATCATCAGTTTGCCTCAAACATACAGTCATTCAGTTTAAAATTGTTCACCGGCTTCACTGGTCCAAGGTAAAACTGGCAAGGATTAGAGAGGCCTTTGATCCCACATGTGACCGATGTAAGCAGGAACCAGCTACGCTACTACATATGTTCTGGACATGCCCAAAGCTATACAATTTTTGGAGTTTTATTTTTGATACCTTGTCAAAAATATGCCAAATACCATTAAAACCATCCCCATTTATTGCACTTTTTGGTGTTGACTCAAGTGGTGTCCGCTTGAATGACGCCAAGGCCAATATGATTGCCTTTAGCTCCTTTCTCGCTAGGAGACTGATCCTGTTTAGATGGAAGGAGTCGTCGCCACCAGTGGGTACTCACTGGATTAAAGAGGTCTTGTATTTTCTTCATCTAGAAAAGATTCGCTATTCTATAAAGGGACCCACTCAGAAAATTTATGATACCTGGCAACCATTTATAAGCCATTTTGAAAATATAGATGCAAATCAATTAGATCTGTAATAAAATATAGCTTTTTTAGTCTTTGTTTCTAATACTTTCCTTCTCTTCCATTTCTGTTTGATGTGCAATTTATTTAATTTTTTTTTCTTCCCTTTTTTCTGCTGGCTGCCTTTTTTTTTTTTTTTTTTGTGGGGTGGGGGGTGGGGTACAGTTAGGAAAAAAAAATAGTGTACAATGTATGTATGTATATGTAACTTGTTAATATTTTCAATAAAAAAAGACTTTCATTCAAAATCCATTTAAGATGTTATATTTAATAACTAACTGCTACATGACTAACTGGCACTGATGTTTGTGTCTATAGTTACAGTAGAACAGGATCAGCTACAATCTTTTATTTACACTGCCCTTTCTTATTGCAGTTACGTATCAAAACAACGTGAATGTGTTAGAACTGTTACTCATAGGGTTAAACCTAGCTAATTAAGAAATCATTAACATTAAATTAAATCTATTGTTGAAGAGGTCTGATTTACCATGAATCTAAACCTTCCACTGAAGCATATGTTCAGATGAGACACCAATGGATCTTATCCAATATGGATTATCTGTTATTACAAAATTTGTTTTTATTCAATTGAGTTTTGGCAGCTTTTCAATTTAACGTATGTCAAGGTGAATTTTTAAAGAAGGCAATTAATTATCACCGCCTTTATTTTGGGTGTATCTTACTGTATGTAACAGATAATAATAACAACAGTCATGTGCGTTACACATCTATTAATAGTATGACTTATTGTGACTAATAGAGCATATTTCTTGGTATTGCTCATAGTTTTTGCTTTCATTGCTCATTGTATTACTCATAGTCTTTGTGACCATAGTCCATGTGTAAACATTATTGTGTTTATTTAAATATGTATCTTATCTGTACATGTCTGTATTTTATTTACCATTCTAAAAAAAATTTCCTGTGTGTGTGTGTGTACATACTTGGACAATAAATAAAGTCCTGATTGTAATTTGTGTGCATCTACTTTGCCCATCTACCTAACACTTGATATAAATGTAAAGCCATCTCATCATCAGCTTAAGCTGGGTTAAAACTGGGTCATGCACCAGGAAATTGATTCCTAAATGACTGAAAACTTACGGGGGTGGAATGGACAAGTCAGTCCAGTCATGCGCTTGTTCACTTAACTATGTTCACTTAATTATGTTTAGTGTGCACCTAAGGAATTAGGTTGTTTCTTTTTGTCTAATTTATAACTATTTCCTTTCCTCCTGGAAAACGACTGTAAGCAGTTGTAAACAAGTATAAACAATTTCCCTCTGGGATTAATAAAGTTCTTTAAATCCGGAATCTTGAGTCAATGGAGGTTTGAGTTACCATGAATCTTGTCCCTTCCACTGAAGCATATTTCAGGTGACACAAAAATCTATCTTGTCCAATATGAATTATCTACTATTGTAAATCTTGTTTCGTCAGACTTGAGTTTTGGCAGCTCGAGTGCAAACTGTCATTGAAGCAGCATTTCAAGGTTGTGACTAAGCATTTGTAACGAAAAAAAAAGTATGTCATGGTAAATTTTTTAAAAAGCACTTAATTATCACTTCTTTTATTTGGGTGTATCTATGTACCAGATAATAACTCAATAATAACAACAGTCATGTGTGTTACACTTCCTATAAATAGTATGACTTATTATGACTCATACAGCATATTTCTTGGTTGATAGTCTTTTTTAATGCTCAGAGTTTTGTATTGTGTTTATTTTAATATGTATCCTGTCTGTATTCATGTCTGTAGTTCTTAGGAGTCACCAACGTTCTGATAATATATTTTATGTGTTATGATCCTCATTCTAATTTGTGTGCATTTACTTTGCTCATCTGCCTGACATTTAATATAATCAGCAGCTTAAGCTGGGTTCAAATTGGGTCATGCACCAGCACAATGATACAAAACACACTAACAAATTGACTTCTGAATGATTACAAACTCAGGTTGTTGAAAGTCAAAGTCCAGACCTCAGCCTGAATGAGATGTAGCTGTAGTGAGATCTTAAGAGATCAACTTTAAACCTCAACAATATCTAGCAATGTTGTATAAAAGAATTGGCAAACCTTTTTACAAGAAGAATGTTAACATGCTAAATATAATTTTCCATATTAAAGACGTAACCACATTGAAAATCTACAATAATATAACTGGCAATAAACAGAATGTTTTGGAATTGTTAAAATAAGGTCATACAAGATATATGTATAGGTTTAAACTAGTTTGTGATTTTAACCACGTTGACTTACTTCTAATTACACAATAGTGGCAGTGGTATCAAATGGTAAAGCCTGTAAATTTCTAGGTTTTTGATTGGAAATCAGCCCCATCTCCTCCACATTCCCTATGTTGATCCCTTGAACAAGTCCCTTAACTCTATCTGCTCTAGGTGTGCTGTATCTTGGCTGACCCTATCTTCTGACCCCAGATTCCCAACTGGGATATGTGAAAACTACAGTTTCCCTTTGGGATTTATAAAGTACTCAATTATTACTACTTTCTTTGTTCCAAGGGTACACATAGTATGTAAGAAAAAAAATGCAACACTTATTCAGTTGAGTGTCTAAGGTAAATTCCTAACAGGAGAATCTATATAACACATACTATGTAGTATGTACTAAGATATTTATTTGAGTTAAAAATCTCAGTCTAAAATATATAAACTGTATTTTTCAGAGTCATAATACTATATCAATTATGGTAATATTACATTAATCCTTAACCACAATTAGACTATTATTACCCTCAGGTTCATGACTTTTTTGAAATTTGATACTTCATTTTACTTAATATCAATTCAGGCAGGGTAGTCAGGAAAAAGGTACAGTGTCTCAGTGGTTACCACTGTTGCTTTGCATCTCCACCATTAGGGTTGAATCACCATTGAATCTTCCCTTCAGTTGGTGTGCATGGAGTTTGCATGGTCTCCCAGTGCTTTGAGAGTCCCTTCTGGCAACTGTTTCTTCTCAGACCAAAGCCTGGAAGTTTATTGTTTTTTTCTACTAAAAATGGTGATTATTGATTACTAATTGCTGTCGTCTCTGACAGCAACTTTTTCGCCACTTTGCTGCTGCTTTGCTCGCCAACTGAGTGCCTACCTGCCAGCTGGGCACTGCCATCGGACCTGCACATGCACATTTTCACTTCTTTTCTCCCCTTTCTTATTCCCTCCCTACTCAAAACTCCTTCCCATTTTTTTTCTCAATAAAGTACACTTTTTCTTGCCTTTCTTGTGTGACTAGTGCTTTGAATCAATGTCTGTCTGTTTTTAATCCTCAGAACAAAGAGACACACCATTAGAATGACATTACATATACTTATGTATACAAAGAGGGTGTTCTCACTTGAGCTAAATACATAAGTCTGACCAGTTCCCAGGCTGTTTAGGAAGGGGTTCATGAGCTCACTATTGATTCCATAATATGAATTATATCTAAAACATGCACTGATGCACCCAATTTCACATTCTAAAACAGTTTTGTACTAAACAAGCAGGAAAGCAAAAAGATGTGTGATTTCGGTTTCTTCCTTTTAAAATTGTTGGTAAAGTTTATACATCTTTTGTTTAAAGGGTCACTTAAAGTTTATTAAATATGAATACAGTCTAACTTGCCATACAGTACAAGTGTGTTTTTCTTCTGTTCAGCTTCACATTTCAAACAAAACACAGTTTTAAATATCATTAACAGTTTTTACTTTACCGTGACTGCTTTTTTATATGCATTTTGAGATACAGCTCTAAAATATTTATAGAACTGCTATAGATTTACATATTTTTCCCAATTTCCAATTATTAATTAGCGGTAGATGTATTTTTAGATTCTGTATTTGTTTCATACTCTGTTTTTGAAATATTGGAATGCCTATGGAACCTCATTAGTTTTCTACTGTATCACAATTCTTGTATTACTTGTATTACTCATACTTGTATTCACAGTTATGTTTATCATGGCACTAACCTCTCAGTACTAAAAAGCTGGGTCTCGCCTGGCACGTCATATGTACAAATCCTTGAGTCAATGTCCATTCTCTGTGAGAAATAAATTGCGTTTAAGGAGTGAATTTATATAAAAATATAATATTCCAATAAAGTAATAAAAAATATTATATTATCATATATAATGATTTATTTAAAACATTATGCAGGATAAATTACATTCTGTACAGAAAGAAATTATAAAGTCTGAGAGTGCAGTTACTTCTCATTTCACATGTGAGCAATGTGTAAATGTGCAACTTAGTGAGTAATGTGACTTTGATGTGTAAGCAGGAATGTGGGGTGTGTGTTTATTATGCAAGTAAACAAAAACCAGATCTGTTAAGTCCATTGTGGTGTTCTGGGTGAGGACTCAAATAGCCTGCGGGAAGAAGCTCTTCCTGTGTTGGTGTTCAGTGGAAGCGCTTTCCTGACTGCACAGAGAGAATATCTAGCCTGGGTAACCAGGAACATTATAATATCTAGTAATCATCAATACTTTTTGTGGTCTGAAATAGTCATTTAAGTATTGAATTTGTTTATTTACTACCTCTACTCTTATGTGGCATTTACATCACCTGCCATCTAAATAATTGTGCAGGCTAAATGCAAATATAGGGTATAACCACTGAGTAACATCACCAAATGCCCTATTCTGTTCAGCCCTAGCCAGTACCTCATTATAATACAAACCAGATTCCAAAAAAGTTGGGACACTATACAAATCGTGAATAAAAACTGAATGCAATGATGTGGAGGTGCCAACTTCTAATATTTTATTCAGAATAGAACATAAATCACGGAACAAAAGTTTAAACTGAAAAAATGTATCATTTTAAGGGAAAAATATGTTGATTCAAAATTTCATGGTGTCAACAAATCCCAAAAAAAGTTGGGACAAGTATCAATAAGAGGCTGGAAAAAGTAAATTTGAGCATAACAAGGAGCTGGAAGACCAATTAACACTAATTAGGTCAATTATCAACATAACTGATATGATTGGGTATAAAAAGAGCTTCTCAGAGTGGCAGTGTCTCTCAGAAGCCAAGATGGGTAAAAATTTTTAAAGACATTGCAGTTATCATCATCAACTGTGCATAACATCATCCAAAGATTCAGAGAATCTGGAACAATCTCTGTGCGTAAGGGTCAAGGGCATAAAACCATACTGGATGCCCGTGCTCTGGGCCCTTAAACGACACTGCACAATAAACAGGAATGCTACTGTAAAGGAAATCACAGAATGGGCTCAGGAATACTTCCAGAAACCATTGTCAGTGAACACAATCCACCGTGCCATCCGCCGTTGCCAGCTGAAACTCTACAGTGCAAAGAAGAAGCCATTTCTAAGCAAGATCCACAAGCTCAGGCGTTTTCACTGGGCCAGGGATCAATGGAGTGTGGCAAAATGGAAAACCGTTCTGTGGTCAGACGAGTGACGATTTGAAGTTCTTTTTGGAAATCTGGGACACCATGTCATCCGGACCAAAGAGGCAAGGACAACCCAAGTTGTTATCAACGATCAGTTCAGAAGCCTGCATCTCTGATGGTATGGGGTTGCATGATTGTGTGTGGCATGGGCAGCTTGCATGTCTGGAAAGGCACCATCAATGCAGACAACATATGCTTCCATCCAGATGTCTTTTCTTTCAGGAAAGACCCTGCATTTTTCAACAAGATAATGCCAGACCACATTCTGCATCAATCACAACATCATGGCTGCGTAGGACAAGGATCAGGGTACTGAAATGACCAGACTGCGGTCCAGATCTTTCACCTATAGAGAACATTTGGCGCATCATAAAGAGGAAGGTGCGACAAAGAAGGTCCAAGACAATTGAACAGTTAGAGGCCTGTATTAGACAAGAATGGGAGAGCATTCCTATTTCTAAACTTGAGAAACTGGTCTCCTCGAACCCCAGACGTCTGTTGAGTGTTGTAAGAAGAAGCGGAGATGCCGCACAGTGGTGAAAATTGCCTTGTCCCAACTTTTTTGGGATTTGTTTACACCATGAAATTTTGAATGAACATATTTTTCCCTTAAAATGATACATTTTCTCAGTTTAAACTTTTGTTCCGTGATTTATGTTCTATTCTGAATAAAATATTAGAAGTTGGCACCTCCACATCATTGCATTCAGTTTTTATTCACGATTTGTATAGTGTCCCAACTTTTTTGGAATCCGGTTTGTAGATTCTACTGGAAGATACTTTTATATTATGAAAAAGCTTCTTGTAACCTTAACTGGCATTACATTAATACACCTTAAAGGATTAAGAGAATGCTGCTTTTAACTTTAAGCAGATACTTGAATGTGGTAAAAATGTGTCATTAAATGTGTCATTAAACTGATTAGTTTAATTCTCGTAAAAGAATTAGTTTGTGCCACACAAACAGAAGAAGCAAATGGATAAACACTTGTTTATGAGTCACAGATCGGAAAAAAAAACTGTTCAACCTGCTCTTCTTCATCTCCATCAGAGGCTTGACCACTGTTACACACAAGTTGGCTGTCACACACAAGTTGAACAGTTTTTTTTCCAAACACACTGCATAAACTGGATGAATTATAATCATGTCCCTAAAGAGATTTCTACAAAATTAAAAATAAATTTTAAAATAAAAAAAATTATAACTAAGAAAATTACACAAATATTACATGATAGTATAATGTATAGCTATATATTTTATTGATAAGTAAATTATATTGTTGTATATGAGTTTGTACATTTACAGTATTTTTAAATGACAGTATTCTGTTTTTAATAATTTGAAGAGTGTAAAAACTTTTAAAGTCTTTCACTTTTAATGGCAGCAGTCTGCCTCATGTTAAACCGATTCGGCATTACAGATACTTTGTATATTATATTATATTATATTATATTATATTATATTATATTATATTATATTATATTATATTATTTTGTATGTATGTATGTATGTATGTATGTATTTATTTATTTACTAATAACAACAAATAATGAATTAATCTTTTTATTTCATGCAAGCTTTTGGTTGATATGTTTATCTATTATAGCACATTGTGCATTTTTAAATGTGTTGTATATTGTTGAATAAAAGTATCCCCTTTGTAGCCATCTGTATTGTGTTTTGTAGTCATTTTTACCTAAAGATTTTTAGTATTTTGGATTTTAACAACATGAAAGAGTTATTATTAAAATTACCTTTAGTAAGGAATAAACTCACACAGTGCAGCATTTTTTGTATTTCTTTGCAAACATACATCGGCTTAGGAAAGGTAGTTTGATCATCTGTGTGTAAGTTTGAAGCAGTAACTTAACATGATAAGAAAACTGGATTTAAATATTAGCATCAGTCACATCAGCTGCCTTTCAAAAGTATAGTTTTTTTTTTATAACCCAAACCATATAAAGCATCCGTAGAAAGCAGTGGCAAAACAGATTTTGTGTGCTTTAGTGTGGAGAAACCATCACACCATACATGTGAAACTTTCACATGATTTCATATCCAAACATTGTCAAGAAGCTTTTCAAAAACAGACTGACTGATGATTAATATTTTTTAATTATTTTAAGTTGCTTTTTTTTGCCATATCTTACGTACACTATCACTGCCTTTATTCTGCTCTAAGGACCAATAACTATCACACCTGTCACGTGCTCTGACTTTTTAAAAGCTCCTCTAAATGTTATGACTCATTTAATCATTTGTTCTGCTACCAGCTAAGTGCCGAAGGTAAGTAAACTAATATCTCATACAGTATATTCAAAGAAATAAAAGATATGATAATTACATCATTACAAAGACATACCATAACAACCAAATTATACTATTGTTTCTTAATAGAAACAGAAATAGAAACTCTAAAAGCAATAGCACATCAATAGTAGATTATTATTTGGAAAGAAAAGTTGTATAATTTAAAAAATATATTTTTTAAATATTAATTTGATTGTTTTGGATATAATTTTTATACAATTTAAAATTAGTAGTTACTCTACTACAGGGGTTTCCAAATCCAGTCCTGGAGGGCCAGTGATCAACACAGTTTGGTGATTCCTCTTCTCAAACACAGCTGATTTAACTAATCTGGGCCCGGTTTCTCAAAAGCTTCTTATTGCTAAGTAGTTCTTAAGTTGTACCTTAACCTCTCTCTTAACGTTATGGCGCATTTCCCGAAACGTTCTTACGCTAAGTATCGCTAAGTTGGTCTGGACCAACCTTAACTCATTCTTGGTGTAGTTTCAGCTCAAGACGCTAGTCGCCGCTACTGAGCAGCAGTCTTTATAAATCAGCGGCGTATGGAAGCACATTATGGCACGTTATCAAAGTCGTATTAATTATGGAATATACTGCTTGTTTAAGAATTTTATTTCAATTGATATCGGAACTAATAGAGTGACTTTTAATTAGCCTATTTCATAATGTGACTAATGCATTAAAATTGGCGATCACTTTTAATATTAAACAGGTGGCAAACAATTTGGCAGCGATACAGCGTGTTGTTGGGCTAAACTGAAGACGGCGCCGTCTGCGGAGCCGTGTGGTTCATGTACATTTTTTCTTTAGACAAAACTTCAGCCCTTTTTATATTTTCCCTAGGGTCGCTATTTAAAAAAAAAAAAAAAAGGTTTTGCCTTCCAATGCAAATGATTATGAAGGTTCTTGACCTGCTCAGACCTGCACTTGCCAGGCCAACACGTCAGACTTATGCTCCACGTCCCGAGGTCCATCTGATTGTTGCTTTTTGTTTCAAATATGTTTCATTGATCATTGAAACATGAAATTTTATTTAGTTAAATGAGAAAATAAACTTGCAGAATGCAAAAGGAGTCAAAAATCGATTCCTGAGCAACCGATGTCAACTAATTCAGGTCCTTCACTGTAGACAGCGCCTTGTAACGTCGGACGTAAGAGGCAGCAACTTAAGAAGACTCCTACTGTAAGGGACAGTTCGAGAAATACACTTAGAAAAGTTATCACTTTACGTAAGATATATCTTAAGAGTCTTCTTAGCTTGCAAATAGTGTGCGTTATCGAGAAACCGGGCCCTGGTTACTGGCCCTCCAGGACTGGATTTGGAGACCCCTGCTCTACTACAAAAGAGGCATAGGTAATCTAGCGGTACTGTGGGAGAAATGTAAAACTCAATACTTAATTTGTAAGACTCGATTAATGGATAAAGTGTTTAAAGTGATTTCCAACTAACACACTCACTGAGTCCTTAACAAGTAGGTTGTGCTTAATGTTTTAGGGAAATAAGATATGAAAGGTTGGCTGTTTATTTCTTCATAAACACTATGCATGTGTCTCAATCAATATTGTAAAATGTTACAGCATTATATATTTTAGGATGAGATCTGTTGTATCTTTAAAGAGTGTATGCTCTTTTTGTATGTATGCTCTTTTTCTAATCTTGGTGATTAAATAAAGGTAATTTTTAAATGAAAACTTTACCTGTATCAATTTAAATTTATTTAAACATTCAAGAAAGTTTTGGTTTAAACCTAAAAGTTTTAAATAGTAACTTGAATTGTAAATCTTTTTTTCTCTTGCCATATATTATACATTGAAGTCAGATATATCAGATACCAAATGTAAAGTGCAGGTTAATTTGTTTTTTTCTTTTTTTTCTTCTTGTTTTGACGCCGAGCGTCACATGATCACAACTGATCCCACGATTTTCTGTTTCTTGCGTTGCGGGATTGTGGGTAATCGTCTACCCCTGCTGAGTCTTAACACTGTGACCGCGTGTGTGCGTGTAAAACCTATTTTATTTTGTGTCTTTATGCGTGTGTGTAATAAAGTCTCATTAGAGAAGTTAAAAATTAATTTTCTCTCTGCTTAAGGCTCAGCCTGCTTTTTGCATCTGACAGACTACACACAGACAGACCCTTCCTTTTTTTACCTTCACAGACACACAAACACACACACTCTTTCTCTCTGCTCTACACAGAAACACTGCTCACTCGCGATTCCAGGTAAAGTGCAGGTTAATTTGTTTTATTTTTACTTTACAGCAGTGATTCCGTTAGTGTGTTGCTCAATTGGATGTCATTGGAGAGATTTCTTGTTTATTTTTCAAGGGGCCTCCTTACTTTAGCTTTACACACACACACAGTTACTGCGCGCACAAATGGAAAAACTTATCTGTTGGGATTTATTTTTCCTTTTTTTTAAAGGTACAAAGGTTACTTTATATTTTGTGTAAAATATTTTTATGTATTTATTTTTTTTGGGCTGTGGAACGAATAATTTGAGTTTCTATTGTTTCTTAGGGGCAGTGGTGGCTTAGAGGGTTAAGGCAGAGTTACTCATCAGTTCATTGCCAGCTCCACCAGGTTGCCACTGTAAGGCCCTTGATCAAGGCCCTTAACCCAAACTGCTCCAGGGGGGCTGTATCATGGCTGACCCCGCGCTTTAACCCCAGTTATGCTGGGATATGCAAAGAAGGAATTTCATTGTGCTGTAATATGTGACAAATAAAGGCTTAACTTATAGAAAATTTCGATTGTTTTGAAATATGAGCCTACTTCCGAAATGAATTATGCTAGTAATCCAAGGTTCCACTGTATATCAAAACCTTGCTTGTTTAACAAGTAAAAATTTATTTAAAATTTTTGCTCACCTTGCAAAACACTCACAGACAAAGTAACTCACAATCCAAGTTTCCACTGTACAGTGGAACCTTGGATTACGAGCATAATTCATCCTGGAAGTGGGCGCATATTCCAAAACACTCATAAACCAAATTTAATTTTACCATAAAAAATAATGGAAACTTGAATTATTCGTTCCACAGCCCAAAAAATTAATACATAAAATAATTAACACAAAATATTAAGTAAAAATAAAACAAATTAACCTGCACTTTACTTTTAAAAAAGTAAAAAATAAATACTGACAGATAAGTGTTTCTGTTTATGTGTGTGTGAAGCCCCACCCATCCCGAGAGAGAGAGAGTGTGTAAACCGGCATGGTGTCAAAATACGCGCGCGCACACACATAAGAGAGGCTGAATAGATTTTTAACCTTCTAATGAGACTTACTTACACAGTAAACCTTTTTCCTTTCCTATTTGAATCTCACATAAACACACATTAACGGAAAGACTGTTTTGTCGCAAAAATTAGCAAGGAACCTCGCTAATGACACTCATGTGAGCACATCCTAACGGAATAACTGCTGTAATAACAAATGAACCTGCACGTTACCTTTGAAAAGAATCGCAACAGAGAAGAGTTTCTGTGAAAAGCAGAGTGTGTTTGTCACACTTAAGGCGTGAGAGAGAGAGAGAGAGAAAAAGAGAGAGAGAGTGTGACCCGGCACGGTGTCAAATTACGCGCACGCACACACATAAGGAAACACTATAGGAAACACGCGCTTCATTATAGGAAACACGCGCTTACAAACACAAAATATGTTTTTTACACACACACGTGGTCACAGTGTTATAGTAAACAGTACATGAGTGTACGGATGTTAATTATACCAGTAAGAAATGCGCACTAAGACCCAGCAGGAGAGACGATTTAACCACAATTCTGCAGCACAAGAGAGAGAAAAACTGTTGGTTCAGTTGTGATCACGTGATGCTCGGCGTCAAAACAAGCACATGTGTGATACATGATACTTGGTACTCGTAAACCAAGACTTGCTCGTTTTTAAAGTCAAAATTGCTCATCGTGCGGAACACTCGTAAACCGCGCTACTTGCAATCCGAGGTTTTACTGTACTTGACTCTACAATGTTGTATGAGAGTGTTTTTTTTATTGCTTGACTGTAAATAAACCACATTGTCCTAATTTGTAATTCAGCAATTGAGATATTCTGGCTTCTTTCTTGTTTAGAATAATTTATTCCAAGGGACATATACGGTATAAATATCAATAGGGTCAATTAACTTAACATAGAGGTTAAGGATCTCTGACAAAGGAGACTTGAATTAGCCATAATTTTGTATGAAATAATAAGATAATTTACCTAACTTTTACAAATGTGATGGAATTAAATTGTACATGTTTCCACCATGTATTATGCACAATAGTTTCTGAAAACCTAACTAATAAATAATTTATAATTTCTTCCTTCATTCTTTATTAGTAAGCAACCAATAATCTTCTGAGCACAAGGTACGTTTCTAAAAAGGAAATTAGTAAAATAAAGAATTTACTTTGAGATTGATATTTAAGACTGAGTTTTCTTTGTTTTTAAAATTGCAATAAACAAAAATAATATAAAATAAATGTATTTTAATTTGAGTACTTTATTTACAGAAGCTCAGTCATAAATGGCATCACAAGCAGAACAGAGAAGCCTCTGTTTTGTCTCCTGGAACACAAATGGTATAAAGGGCAAAATACCAAAAGTCTTCAACAGCCTTAGTGATCTTAAGGCTGATATCGTCTTCCTACAAGAGACACATGTTGGACCACAGTGCTGCCAAATCTTCAAGAGCATTGAAAAAAACTGGAATGTGTTCTTTACTGTGTACAGCCCTAAAAGCAAAGGAGTTGCAATACTGATAAACAAAGAGATATCATTTGAGTACATATGTCATGATGAGGACTGCAGTGGAGGTTACATTGTGCTCTTCTGTTATCTGTATGGTGAACTCTATACTCTTGTTAATGTGTACAATCATAAGGCAGACAGAATTGTCTTGGAAAAACTGAAAGTGTATTTGAGCGAAACGGCTGAGGGTGTACTGGTGGTTGGAGGTGATTTTAACACAGTTTTAGATCCCAGTTTAGATCGAGAACCCCCCACCTCACAGCATTCACCATTTAGAGCTATTTTAGAAGATTTCACTGTTTCTTTGAAACTCAAAGACGTTTGGTCATACTTATACCCACTTGTACAAGATCGAATGCATTTTACACGAAATCAGAATGAGAGTTACTCCAGAATAGACATGTTTTTTATGGTGGAGGACCAAGTGAATCGAGTGTGTCACATTATGCCCAATAAACAAGAAATTTCTGATCATTATGCTCTTGTTCTAAACCTCACAGTTCAAGAGCAAATTGAAAGTAAACCTTCAAATGTTGCCAGATACTTAAGCAATTATGACTACATACCTGATGAGAGAGCAGGGAAAATTAGCGGGGCAGAAATACTGAGTGTGATCAAGTTATTGACTTGTACAGAAGAAATCAGACCTGACAAATTGCAAGTTTACACCTACAAAAAATTTCGGTGCCCATTAACGGAATTCTTAAAGGTACACTTTAACCACATGTTAAGAAATAAGCAATTATATATTTATTTTAATCAATCCCACTATTTAGATGCCAGACACGTCTTTAATGTTGACTATTTAATATTCTCCCAAATTTTGGCCAATCGCCTCAGTGCATTCATTCCCCCCTTTTTTAGGCAGAAGACAGGAGAATATCCTTCTATTGCGTTTAGCTTGTCATTTGAGACAGGCGAACAAAAAATCAGGTGGTCTTTCCTGAAGGAAGCCTTAAAAAAACTACAAGATGACCCTGCTTTCCCCCCACCAGACTGTAACATTCTGGATTGCATTCTTCCCAAAGACCAAACATCCGGTAAACTCAGACAGTTGCTGACTGGCTGTCCCCTTACCAACACTATTCTGAAGCTGGCTCTGATGCACCTTAAAGACAAGCTTTATAAAGTTGAAGAACAAAATGAGCATGAGCCTGGGTCTAATAAAATCATGTCAGCAGCTACTATTTGCTATCAGAGACAGGTACTTTTCATACATGCACAGCCAGAAGAACATAAGGAAGTGAAACAGAAAGTGAGGACTTTTAAAGAAAAATCAGCACTTAAAATAAATGTGCAATTAAATCAACTCACAAATAGATTACCTTTACAGAACTAATTATTTTATTTTTTTCTTATTTTCACTTTATTAACATTCTTATTTTATTAACACATTTTAGGACTTTGTCACCTAATTATGGAAAATAGAGAGATAATTTTTACATGTAAAAGAATCTGTTACAGTTAAGTGTTAAGTGTCTTGATGTAAATAGTTATAATATTTTAAACTTGTACTAAAAAACACGTCATTGTTTTATATACTGTATTGCTGTATTACCTTGGCAATTATATATACTGAACAAAAAAATTAACGCAACACTTTTGTTTTTGCTCCCATTTTTAATGAGATGAAATCAAAGATCTGAAACGTTTTCTACATAAAAATAACGTTACAAAATAACCATATCTCTCAAATATTGTTCACAAATCTGTCAAAATCCGTTACGATGAAGAACTGGAGTCAAGTCGAGACCCCGATGAGGATGACAAGCATGCAGATAAGCTTCCCTGAGACTGTTTCTGACAGTTTGTGCAGAAATCCTTTGGTTATGCACTCCGATTGTTTCAGCAGCTGTCTGAGTGGCTGGTCTCAGATGACCATGGAGGTGAACATGCTGGATGTGGAGGACCTGGGCTGGTGTGGTTACACGTCATTTGCGGTTGTGAGGCCGGTTGGATGTACTGCCAAATCCTCTGAAACGCCTTTGGATACGGCTTATGGTAGAGAAATGAACATTCAATTCACGAGCAACAGCTCTGGTGGACATTCCTGCTGTCAGCATGCCAATTGCTGATTGTCTAATCAGCATCTTGATATGGCACACCTGTGAGGTGGGATGGATTATCTCAGCAAAGGAGAAGTGCTCACTATCACAGATTTTAACAGATTTGTGAACAATATTTGAAAGATATGGTTATTTTGTGTATGTAGAAAATGTTTTAGATCTTTGAGTTCATCTCATAAAAAATGGGAGCAAAAACAAAAGTGTTGCGTTTATATTTTTGTTCAGTATATATATAATTCAATCATAATATACATTAAGCATTCATAGCATTTGAAATTACAGAGTAGAGCAATGTATCTGCATCAATTTTGTGTTAAGCTTGAACATTCTTCCATGGAAATGATTTGAATGATTCAGAAGGCTTTCAGGGATGATGCAATTGTTATGAAAATGTTGTACTAAATATTTTAGAAAGCTGCTTTGTTTTACTGTTTTCATTCATTATTAATGTTGAAAGTAATTGTTGAATGAATTTGAATAGGTGAATAATAATAATAATAATAATAATAATGACTTGGAGGGGTAAAACATTTTCTTAAAGAGACAGAGCACTTTTCAAAAAGGTATGCAATTAAGCACAGCAATAATAATGATAATGATAATAATAATAATAACGTAACACTTAATATAACACTTTTTTCATGTTAAAAAACCCTTACCTTCTACCTGAAGTTTCATTGGGAACAAATAATGTGAGCAGTAGTTTATCAGTAGTTACTCCACTACAAAAGAGCCATATAGGTAATCTAGCGGTACTGTGGGAGAAATGTAAAACTTAATACTTAATGTGTAAGACTCGATTAATGGCTAAAGTGTTTAAAGTGATTTCCAACTAACACACTCACTGAGTAATTAACAAGTAGTTCGTTCCTAATGTTTTAAGAAAATGAGATATATGTAAGGTTGGCTGTTTATTTCTTCAAAAAAGTTATCCATGTGTCTTAATCAATATTATAAAATGTAACAGCATTTAATATTTTAGAATGAGATCTGTTGTATCTTCATAGAGTGTATGCTCTTTTTGTATTAATGCTATTTTTAAAATCTTGGTAGTTAAATAAATGTAACTTTTAAATGAAAACTTTACCTGTATCAATTTAAATTTATTTATTTAACATTCAAAAAAAGCTTTGCTTTAATTTTAAAAGTTTTAAATAGTAGATTTCAAAAACAAAAAGTGCACATGTCTACAGTATGTATGCAACAAGTTGCTTTTTTGTCATTTTAATTCACTTGAATTGTAAATCTTTTTTCTCTTGCCATATATTATACATTAGAGTCAGATATGATCAGACACCTAAGGCTTTTCACATGTTTTCTGCAATGCCTTTACTTTCTTGTAAATTGTGGAACTAATTTGATTCTTCTTTTGTGTCACCAGCTAAGTGCAACAGGTAAGTTTCCATTAAGTGAAACTGAATTATAACGTTTTAAAATATTTATTTAAAAATTATTATTTTTTTTAAATATTTGATTGCTTTGGGTTAAGTTAAACCTTGGATTGCAAGAATATTTAATTCCGGAAGCGTGCTTGTATATCAAAACACTCGTATATCAAAGGGAATTATTATTCTCCATAGCAAATAATAAAAACTCTCATGATTTATTCCACAGCCCATGTAAAAATTATTCATACAAAATATAAAGTAAAAATAAAACAAATCCACCTGAACTTTACTTAAAAAAATTATGACTGGCGTTAGACAAGAGCAGAAGAAGGAGCAGGGGTGCTACTGTGTAGGATGACTTTTAGACACACACACACACACACACACATACACACGCACACAACCGGGATCAATCCTCTAAACAGATTCATCTTCCGCTCTGCTACAGTCTTTTTAACTTTTTTTTTCTTCCTGGGGGCCGTTGTTGCGGTTAATAAAGAACACACATGGTCACAGTGTTATAGTAAACAGTACACAGGCACGGATGTTAACTGTACACAGTACACTGAGACTGAGCATGGGAGATAATTACCCACAATCCCACAGCACGAGAAGATGGCGCCGGTGAGGTTGGCTGCCGTCACGACTGCTCCGACCACCTTTTCTTTGTTTTTGTTCTTTAAGTTAGTTTACAGCGTTTTAAAACCGGCAAAATTACCACCATGGGGTTCATTAGTTATGATAGAGACACTCTTGTTTCTGTTGGTATACAATGTACTCACAATTCGACGTTTTTAACTCCGGATCCGAGCTGGCCGAGTGAGATCCTCAGGGACAACAAAGGACGCGACGCGAAGCGGCGGCCCCGAGGGAAACGAGCCGGCGTCAGGAACAGGCTGAGAGCCCATGCACACCGCACACCTCTGCCTAGCATCCTGCTCGCCAACGTCCAGTCACTGGAAAACAAGCTCGATGACCTCAGGGCCAGGATAAAGTTCCAGAGAGACATTCGGGACTGCAATCTCCTCTGCTTCACAGAGACATGGCTGAACCCAGCGGACCACGCCAGCCAGCCGGCCGAGTTCTTCTCGGTTCACCGCATGGACAGGACACGGGACTCGGGGAAGTCAAGGGGAGGCGGCGTGTGTTTAATGGTGAACAGCAGCTGGTGCAACAGCGCGAGCGTTGTTCCTCTCACACGCTCCTGCACACCAAACCTGGAACTACTGTCCATTATGTGTCGTCCTTTTTACCTTCCTCGGGAGTTTACATCGGTCATAATCAGCGCCGTTTATATTCCACCACAAGCGGACACGGACACTGCCTTATGCGAGCTGCATGAGGCACTCACACAACAACAAACACAACACCGGGACGCTGCGCTTATTGTGGCGGGGGACTTTAATAGTGCCAACCTCAAACGCGCAGCGCCGAACTTTTATCAGCACATCACCTGCCCCACCAGGGGCGAAAGGACACTGGACCACTGCTACACAACGATCAAGGACGGCTACAAGGCACAATCTTGTCCACCGTTTGGTAAATCCGATCACGCCGCCATCTTCCTCATCATAAAATACAAACAAAGGCTGAAACAGGAAGTTCCGGTTCAGAGGGAGGTCGCGCGCTGGACGGACCAATCGGTGGCCGCGTTACAGGACGCACTCGATGACGCAGACTGGGACATGTTCAGAAACAGCTCCGACGATGACGTCAGCGTGTTTAAGGAAACGGTTGTGGGATTCATCGGGAAACTAGCGGACGATACCGTAGAAAAAAAGACTATTAAAACGTTACCCAACCAGAAGCCGTGGGTGGATAAAACCATCCGCGACGCTCTGAAATCTCGCACCGCTGCCTACAACACGGGACTCGTGTCGGGGGACATGGAACCATATAAGGCTGCGTCATACAGCGTCCGGAAGGCGGTGAAAGAGGCGAAGCAGCGATACGGGAGGAAACTAGAGTCACAACTCCAACAGAATTACTCTAGGAGCCTGTGGCAGGGATTAAGGACAATAACGGATTATAAAGCACCAACATCCGGTATAATAAACGCAGACGTGTCTCTGGCAGACGAGCTGAACACTTTCTATGCTCGCTTTGAGGCTGCAGCTAAAGATGCTAGCGCTGCTAATGCTAGCGGCGCTAACGGCTGCAGACAGGAAGTCACTGCCACGACCGGAAGCGCGTTCATCATCACCGAGCATGACGTGAGGAGAGCCTTCAAGAGAGTGAACACCAGGAAAGCAGCAGGACCAGACGGCATTTCAGGCCGTATTCTCAAAGCCTGCGCAGACCAGCTAGCACCTGTGTTCACTGAGATATTCAACATCTCTTTATCTCAGTCGGTGATCCCCACATGCTTCAAAGAGTCCATCATTGTTCCTGTCCCAAAGAAACCTCATCCTGCTTCCCTCAATGACTATCACCCTGTAGCCCTCACCTCAGTAGTGATGAAGTGCTTTGAACGCCTGGTCAGAGACTTTATCATCTCTTCACTACCAGACACACTCGACCCACTACAGTTTGCTTATCGTCCAAACCGTTCCACGGACGATGCAATCTCTCATCTCCTTCATACATCTCTCACTCACCTAGACACTCTGGACTGCTCTTCATCGACTACAGTTCTGCATTTAATACCATAATTCCCTCCACACTTACCACCAAGCTGGAGCACCTGGGACTCAGCTCATCAATGTGTCAGTGGATCTCCAATTTTCTGACTGGCAGACCACAGGCAGTAAGGATGGGCGGACATGTCTCAGCCTCCCTCACTCTCAGCACTGGAGGCCCCCAGGGTTGTGTTCTGAGTCCCCTGCTGTACTTTCTGTACACCCACGACTGCGTGGCCACTATCAGCTCCACCACCATCATCAAGTTTGCTGACGACACTGTTGTGGTGGGCCTGATCACGAACAACGATGAGACGGCCTACCTGGAGGAGGTTGGAAATCTGGAGAACTGGTGCCAGAGAAACAATCTCCTCCTGAACGTCAGTAAGACAAAGGAGCTGATAGTGGACTTCAGTACAAAGCAGGTGAGGAACTACCAGACCCCCGTCATCAACAGGAGCCCAGTGGAGAGAGTGGACAGCTTCAGATACCTCGGTGTTCACATCACGCAGGACCTGGCATGGTCCTGTCACATCAACACCGTGGTAAAAAAGGCCCGGCAGCGTCTCTACCACCTCAGACGCTTGAGAGACTTTAGACTGCCCTCCAAGGTGCTCAGGAATTTCTACTCCTGCACCATAGAGAGCATCCTGACGGGAAATATCACGACCTGGTTCGGGAACAGCACCATGCAGGACAGACGAGCTCTACAGAGGGTGGTGCGATCAGCTGAGCGCATCATCCGCATCGAGCTCCCTGACCTGCACTCGATCTACAGCAAGCGGTGCTTGACCAAGGCCAGGAAGATTGTGAAGGACCTCAGCCACCCCAATAACGGACTGTTTACTCTGTTGCGGTCTGGGAAGCGATTCCGCTCCTTGAAGGCCAACACAGAGAGACTAAGGAGGAGCTTCTTCCCGCAGGCGATAAGGTCTCTCAACCAAAACCACAAACAAACACAATCTTTTCATAATTGATCAAATCTATCATTTTTTTTTACATCCATGAACACTATGGACAATTACACGCTCACCCTCCTTCATATCTACACTACATGTTGTACATTCACATCCTGGACCATTGCACAAAGACACTTTAATAACTTTGCACACCTACCTTCACAACTACACTACATGTTGTACATTCACATCCTGGACCATTGGACAAAGACACTTTAATAACTTTGCACACCTACCTTCACAACTACACTACATGTTTACATTTACATCCTGGACCAGTGCACAAAGACACTTTAAAAACCTCTGCACAAAGACACTTTGTTCTATGCATATTTGCACACCCAGTACAGTATATTTCAATTTGTACAGTATATTTCTATTTTTATGCACATCATATTTCTATGTACAGTATATTTCTATTTTTATGCACATCATATTTCTATTTTTATTTTTAGTTCTATTTTTCCTAGCACATTTCTATTTTTATTTTTAGTTCTATTTTTTCCTAGTTTAATTAAAAAAAATGTATTTTATTTTATTTTTTTAAATTTAATTTCTATCGTATTCTTTTATTCATATTTATTTCTTATTTGTAAACTTTAATTCTCTTTTAGGGTCAATGGCAGTCGTATAATGCATTTCACTACATTTCGTACTGTGTATGTTTCTGTATGTGACAAATAAAATTTGAATTTGAATTTGAAAGAGAAGAACTATTGGATCATTCGTGATTATGTGATGCTCTGCAGCCAAAACGCATGCATACTACAGTACTCGTAGTGGAGTGTTCCGCAAGACAAGCAAGGATTTTTCATAAATTTCGACTCGGAAAATGAACAAGTCTTGGTTTACAAGTACCGGGTATCATGTATCACGCATATGCTTCTTGTTTTGACGCAAAGTGTCACGTGATCACAACTGAGCCAACAGTTTTCTCTCTCACGTTGTGGAATTGTGGGTAATCATCTCCCCTGCTGTGGCTTAACACTGTGACCATGTGTGTGTGTGTAAAACATATTTTATTTTGTGTCTGTATGCGTGTGTGTAATTAAGTCTCATTAGAGAGGTTAAAAATCCATTCTCTCTCTCTGCTCAAGGCTCAGCCTGCTCTTTGCGTCTGTGTGTATGCGCGTCATTAGACACCGTGCCTCCCACACACACACACACAAACACTGCTCTGTCGCGATTCTTTTCAAAGGTAAAATTCAAGTTAATTTGTTTAATTTTTACTTTACAGCAGTGATTCAGTTAGTTTGTCGCTTAATTACTTTACAACAGTGTTTCCGTTGTGTGTGCGCATGTGTGAAAAGCGTGGAAGAAGGGTAATTGTGTAAGACATGTTACGTCCCAGTCTAGGGTTGGGCCGTACAGTAAATGATAGGTTCGGGGTTCTATTTTAAACTGTGTGAAAAAAGGTCGAATATAAAGGTGTAATATACCGGAAAGAAATAGACAGGCACTTCAGCTGGCAAAAAGACAGGGTTTGTATTACTTTACACAGAGCAAACAAAAATACTGACACAACACCAGGGGGGTGTTCCAGAAAGCAGGTTATGTGACATACCCGGATAAGTTTGAGGGTAAGTTAGTGGAAAACCTTAAGTTTCGGTTCCAAAAACGGAGGTAACTTTCTGGGTATGTATGTAACCATAGCAATTTACTCTCTGAAGATAACCTGCTCGGTAGCAGGTTATGTTCCAGAGTAAGTTTGTTTCAGAAGGTTATTGAGCATGGCGCGCTCTTTTAAAGAGGATTCCGTGGACGGAGAGGCACAAATTATACAACATTTTTTTCGCCGGGAGAGAGTTATAAGACCGCGTATTGATGTTTTTTCATTTCCTAATGATTATTTGAAAGAGCGTTATTGGTTTTCAATGGAATCCGTAATTTACTTAACACATCTCTTGAAACCGCATATTGCAGATGTCACAAACGGCAGGTCTGCGCTTAGAAAACATTCTGTACACAAATAGCACTTTGGTTTTTTGCATCAGGGCATTTTTTGTACAACATAGGCGATGCAGAGCATGTGGGAAAGGCAACTGTATGTCTGGCACTTAAACGCTTCTTACACACATGTGTATAGTTCCCTGGCCATAAACCTCTGCATGTTATTAGAGGAATTCCACAGAGTGGCAGGTTTGTCCTTTGTAGTAAAATCGATGACGCATATTTAATATGTAGTCATACTATTTATATCTACTGTATACATGTAGCCTATTCATCCTGCACACATACACTTAATCCTTTCATATATAACTTTCTATTTCAGGGTTTCCAAATGTAATTGGGTGCATTGATGGCACCCACATTCCTATTAAAGCTCCTTCAATAAATAAGGGGGAGACGATGTCTATTCATAGTAGCAATGTACAGGTAACAACTTAATTTTGTGTGCTTAATTTTTTGCCTTGTTAAAAAACATTAAACTCATTACTTTTTTAATATGTGAGGCAACTCACATCATTACTAATGATGATGCAAAATGTCCAGGATCTGTGCATGATGCCAGAATTTTCCACAAGTCATCATTATGCCAAACATTTCTGCAGGGTTTTGCTCTATACAATGTTTTTTTTTTTTTTTTTTAATATATTAGTATTGTACACTTGAATCATTACAGGACAGTACAATGGTTACTTGCTGGGGGACAGAGGATACCCTTGTCTGCCCTATTTAATGACACCCTACCCTGAACCTGACCCTGGACCATAGACACGCTTTAACCTTGCTCACAGCCGAACACGGGCCAAGGTGGTGATGGCCATAGGGATCCTCAAGTCAAGGTTTCAGTGTCTGCATGGGCTCCGGGTCAGTCCAGAGAGGGCATGCAACATCATAGTGGCTTGTGTTGTGCTTCACAACATTGCCACTATAAGAGGAGAGAGCCATCCTCCTTTTATTGAAAAAGATGGCCCAGAGGAACCTCTACAGATTTTTGCACACAACAGAGATGGAAGACAGGATTTGTCAAAATTACTTTTATTAAATAGTTTACACTCGTCTGCTGCGCAGTTCATTTCTTTATTTCCTGAAAAACAATGGAAGTAAAATGAAATTAAAGGTGTTTTTTTTTATTGTCTTGCTTTATATACACAACACTTTAAACATGCAACAGATTAATATACGCACAAGTTCTCACCTTAAGGCGACGCTCCAGTAATTTAATTTCTAGTGTTGCTTTTTTAATGAATAGCCTTTTCTCTTCCATTTAAGGTCCATGTCACTTTTTCTAATTTGTTTTTGAAGATGGACCTTATACAGCTTGTTTGCTGGCAACTAGGAAGGAAACTAGGATTTATTATTAAAAATAATTAAATAAATAAGATTCTGTCAGACAATAAAATTAAAATATGGACAACTGCACACAAATTCTTACATTGATTAGATTGTGCATGGTTGAAGGACCTTCATTCGTGGAGAAATTCCCAGGTATGTACTGTGAAAGAACAATGACAGATTATTACTCTAATGTAAAAAGGGGGCATTCAGTATGCATCCTACCTCAGTGGATCTACCAGCATTGTCCACTTCTGTCACAGCAGATGTATTCTCTACATCTTCATCCTTCAGTAAAAATATGCAAGTATATGTTATCTGGCAAAAAATATAATAAAATAAAAGCAACTAAAGGTACCTGAAAACAAAACACTTACAACTGTGACAGACTGTTCTTTCTGTAGCGTCCAATAATACAATCCCTCTATTAGTATTTATAAGAAAATACAACCTATAGAATTCTCAATATTGCCAAAGCAAAAACCAATAATGCAGGAAAAAACATGTCAAAGTAATACAACTAAGATCACAGTAGCCTGCACATCATATTCTGTTAAATAAAGTAAACCTGCATAAAAACATAAAGCGTGTTCAAAAGCCTTTAAGTGTCAGAGATAGTAATTTATTAAGTTGTATAATGAAAATACATCATAGTGGTAGACTTACATTTCACCATGTTAGTGTCACTGGTGGCCCTTCATTAATGGACAGAGCCAGCTCCTCAGATGGAGTGAGGGGAGGTGGTGGTGGGCCCCCGCCAGTTAGATGGGCTTCAACCTTCTTTCTATTATCTGACAGAAAGAATATACTAAATCATGTTCAATAAATAGTACAGTGATCGTGTAATCAAATATTACCTTTTTGCAGAATGTTTTTGTGTTTCATTTTTACTTGGCTTCTGTTTCCACAAGGATTACGCCTTATTAAATAAGAAACCATAAATTCCTAGTCAATATACATTGGTAGTTTAACCTAAAGGAAAGAATGGCAGGAAAAGTAAATGCTTTCATTTAACAGCCAAAATGATGCGGAAAGGATGTTTAATTATTATGCATTATAATAAAAGGGGAGGCGATGTCAAATTTGCAATTTAATAGACTCACACATTTACTCTGTCCGTTATTTTTTTGCCAAGCCAACTCTTTCTTTAGCCGACGCAGCCGTATTGCTTTTTTCATTATAATTGGCTTAAATTCGTCATATGCGTGCATTAAAACCTCTGTGAAGTATGCCGCTCTCTTTTTTTTACTTTGATTTTCCATTTTGACTCGCGAAATCGTCGATCCATTGAAAATGTCTTTATGAATGCACCGTGCACGCGCACGAACTCTGGGTAACCAGCAGAGGGTTGATTAAACTTACTCTTATCAGGTGTTTTGGAACCGACATACTCGTGGTATGCGGGTTTGGGGTTAATCAACCCAGAGGTTAAGATTAACCAAATGGTAAGTTAACCAAGCTTTCTGGAATACCCCCCAGGATCAGCTTCAGGGTGGACCCAGGCCAAAATAATAAACAAAATGGGTATCTGTATTTATAAGCTTGTTTACCTAAACAAAACACAAAAAAAATACAGATAACTCACCTATCTCCCTAAACCAAAAACAGTGGATAAATTCCCTTTTCCCCCAAACAAATGGCAGCCACACCCCTACTACTGGTGCGTGCACAACCATAAGGTAAAATTATTTACAACAATATATACAAAAAAACAAGCAAACAAACCAAAAGGGACAAAGCAATAATCGAAGTCAAAGGGTTGCAATAAAGTCAAAACCAGGCTACACAAGCCAATATCAAAAACACCAAAATAACAAACTCTCTCTCAAAACAATCAACACCTCGCCCACACGCCTCTCTCCGGTTTATAACTGGTCCGCTCGTTGCTGATGTCACTCAGGGCGGAAGTGCACGTGTGGAAGGTCAGTCAGCCGCTGGTGTAGTGGCAGTCGAAAAACCTGGAGTGGAATGGGAGCGGAGACGAACCTGGACAGGCTGTAGTGGCAGTCGGAAAACCTGGAATGAAATCAGGAGCAGAGCGCAACCTGGGCACAATATACACACGCTACAAAGCACAGAAGCATAAACACACACAGCGCGACCAACATGTTGCAGGTTGTAACAGACGAGAAGGGGGATAGGGGGGCTCTTTATTTTAGCTTCACACACACACACACACACACACATACACAGCCTGCGCGCACAAACGGAAACTCTTATCTGTCGGGATTTATTTTTACTATTTTTTAAAGGTAAAGTGCAGGTTAATTTGTTTTATTTTACTTCATATTTTGTGTTAATTTTTTATGTATTTATTTTTTTGAGCTGTGGAACGAATAATTTGAGTTTATTGCTTCTTATGAGAGATTTTGATTTGGTTTATGAGTGTTTTAAAATACGAGCCCACTTCTGGAATGAATTATGCTCGTAATCCAAGGTTCCACTGTATATTAAGACCTCGCTTGTTTAACAAATTAAAATTTATTTAAAATTTTTGCTCATCTTGCAAAACACTCACAGAACAAGTTAATCACAATTTAAAGTTGCACTGTACTTGACTCTACAATGTTGTATGAAAGTGTTTTTTTATTGCTTGATTGTAAATAAAAATACACATTGTCTAAATTTGTAATTCAGCAATCAAGATATTCTGGCTTCTGCCTTGCTTAAAATAATTTATTGCAAGGGACATATATTACAGAGACATATTAACCTAACAGAAGTTAAGGATCTCTTACAAAGGAGACTTTAATTAGCCATTATTATATATCAGGTGATAAATAAGCATTAAAAACAAACTCTGGTGTCTCTCTGCACTCGCTGATCCAGTGTGGGCTCTGAGGCTGCTTGACGGGTAATAAAGATAATATTGCCACGACTGATTAAAAATGAAATAAAGCACATACTCAGTTGCATAGGATTATGCTTTTACATAATTTTGTATGAGATAATCTACCTAACTTTTACAAATGTGATGGAATTAAATTGTACATGTTTCCATTGTACATGTATTACGCACAATAGTTTCTGAAAACCTAACTAATAAATAATTTATAATTTCTTCCTTCATTTCTTATTAGTAAGCCACCAATAATCTTCTGAGCACAAGGTATGTTTCTAAGAAGGAAATTAGTAAAATAAAGAATTTACTTTAAGATTAATATTTAAGACTAAGTTTTCTTTGTTTTTAAAAATGCAATAAACAGAAATGATATAAAATAATTGTATTTTAATTTGGGTACTTTATTTACCGAAGCTCAGTCATTATAAATGGCATCACGAGCAGAACAGAGAATTCTTGAACAGCCTTAGTGATATTACGGCTGATATCGTCTTCCATGACACATGGACCAAAGTGCTGCCAAATCTTTAAGAGCATTAAAAAGAAAAACTGGAATGTGTTCTTTACTGTGTACAGCCCTAAAAGCAAAGGAGTTGCAATACTGATAAACAAAGAAACATCATTTGAGCGCATATGTTATGATGAGGACTGCAGTGGAGGTTACATTGTGCTCTTCTGTTATCTGTATGGTGAACTGTACACTCTTGTTAATGTGTACAATCATAAGGCAGACAGAATTGTCTTGGAAAAACTAAAAGTGTATTTGAGCGAAACGGCTGAGGGTGTACTGGTGGTTGGAGGTGATTTCAACACAGTTTTACATCCCACTTTATATCGAAAACCTTCCACCTTGAGGCATTCACCATTTAGAGATATTTTAGAAGATTTTACTGTTTCTTTGAAACTCAAAGACGTTTGGTCATACTTACCACCTGCACAACATCCAATGCGTTTTACACAATATCAAAATGAGAGTTACTCCAGAATAGACATGTTTTTTTAGGGTTGGAGGACCAAATGAATCGAGTGTGTCACATTATGCCGAATAAACAAGAAATTTCTGATCACCTCTTGTCCTAAAACTCACAGGTCAAGAGCGAATTGAAAATAACCCTTCAAATGTTGCCAGACACTTGAACAATTATGACTACAAACCAGATGAGAGAGCAGGGAATATTAGTGAGGCAGAAATACTGAGTGTAATCAAGTTATTGCCTTGTACAGAAGAAGACAGACCTGACAAATTGCAGGTTTACACCTACTGTACAGTACAAAAGAGATTGTGTCACTACGAAAACCGTAATTATCAAAGCAAACATCGCGAGAAGAGAACAGTTTTTGAGAAGACAAATGTTTGGCAGGCGTGTGGAAAAGGTAAGTAGGAATTAATTCCCATCTTTCTAAATAGAAACGAAATACTGAACATAAATGTCACCTGCTGTTTAGCAATGTTTAGTCATGTTATTTTGGTTTAAGCTATTTCTTGTATTTTAATCACACTTAAAATACCGACGGTTATATGTGCGTGCTTAATCTGCGGTTCGGTTCTGGTTTCCATCTATTCTCATGAGTTGTGAAGCGAGAGGAAAGGAGTCCTAGCACTTAGTATAGTTTCAATTACACTGGCTGGAAGACCAGCCTATCTTCACTGGTCCCCTTCAGGGGTCAGACGTGAAGGTAGAAGAGCTCAGGCCGGGGATGGAATGCTTTCCCCTGTGTCTGAGACAAAAGCTCTGAACACCAGAGCTATGGGAGGAAATGCATAAGACACAGTCTGGGCCCCTTTTTCCAGCAAAGTTTGAATCTCTACTTTATACCTAAAGAGACATAGCTGGCAGTAGGTTCCCTGCTCCCAGCTTCTCAAAAAGGGGTGCATTTGTGGGTTAGATGTTCGGCATCCTGAAACATGGCAGGAAGAAAACACCTAACATTCCACTGGAGACCGCTGCATCCCGAAACACCAGTGGTGGCGGAGATTGAACCACGGCCTCCTGAGGAAGACACCCCCATGGTCCTGGGCACTTAAGCCTCAGGAATTCCTTTTTAGAGGAGATGATGCTCCTCTAATGGCCGATAGCACGGGCCATCTGCTTGGTGGCACGGAGAAATAAATCTGTGACGTAGCTCCACAAACGCCGCGTCATCGATAGACCCGCCAGTGCTCAGATCTCTCAGTAGGTCAGCCTGGTGTGCCTGCAAAGCCATTGTGTGCCGGGCAGCCCCAGCCTGACCCGCTGCCTGAAAAAGCTTTACCCACCGACAAAGATGTTAGTCTACACAGCTTGGTGGAAAGGTTGGTTTTTTTAGGGAGGATGAGCTCCCAGGAAGGGATAGCCCGCAAGCGTCTCTTCAATCTGGGGCATCATCATAAAAACCGCGCGTTTCGCATCAACGACATTCGAACAAATCAATGTCAATAGCACAAAAACACGGGATAAATACGGCTTATTCCATGAAAGAGTTAACTCATCATAGAGGTCGCCCGACAGAAACCTGTCGTCTAACTTTGAGCATTTAGGGGATTTTATTATTTATTTTTTAATTTTTTTATTTCTTACGGCGAATCGAGGTGTATGCGTTCGACCGTGCGTGTTACCACCTCTAATAACAACTGACATGTTCGCTCATCATAGAGGAGCACTCTGAAGTGATAGTTTCCATCTCCGCAGATGCGAGAGAGAAAGTTTCTTCCGCCCCTTCACAAGAAGCACCAGAGCGCGCTTGAGAAGTGGACGGTAAAGGCTCATGATCCAGCGAGAGAGCGAGAATAACCAGATATGCGTCACGGTTTAATTTTAAAGACGGCGAGCTGAACGTGAGGGACTTTAATATGAAAATCGCGATGCTCGCATGCTCCCTCAAACCCGAGGATAGCGTGCTCTTCCCCCAAACACTGAAAACAGAAAGCGTGGAGATCGCCCTCAATTAGATATTCTTTTACACGGAGGGATGGCACTCGTGTCTAACTCTGCCATCTTGCTGGTGAGTAATAAGACACTTTCTATTTTCGCTTTCTTTTAAAAAAGTGCTTGCACTCACGCACACAACAATGCAGTCCTTGAGAACAAAAAGAGCTGAGGATGTTTCCAATTCATGCCTATTTATAATTCTCCAGGTGCACCTAATCAAATGACGTCACCTGACCGAGGTTATATATGCCAAAATCTTGGGCGTGTTTGACACACATGCTTCAACAACCGGTCGCGTGAAGAGCATTCCCATAAGGTTTTAACGCAGCATCGAGTGTAGCTTTTGAAAGGGAACAATAATAATGGAACACTCAAGATATTTTTGAAGTATGGACTTTCAGCTGTAATTCAAGGGGTTTAACAATAGTGTGGCATTAATCATAATCATCGAATAATAACCATTTTCGCATACACATACATTCTGTGCACCTTAAAAATAATGTAATGAATGGAAGTTTAATGGCCATGTGTGGCCTGTTCCCTTTTTACTCCATGACTAATCAAGCAGATAAAAGGCCTAGAAGTGGCACTGGTTGTTACATTTGCATTTTGTAGATGTTCACTTGAACTCTCAATATGAAGGTGACCATTTTTAGGCTGAGAAACAAAATAAACCCATTTGAAAGATAAAAAAAAAACATTTGGAAGATAATGGGAGACGATTAAAGTAGATGATTGCAGAATTCTGAGCATGATGAAGAAGAGTATTTTAACTTTCAGCAAAGATGTAAAGAACATTCTTGAAGGGGTAGGTGTGTCATAGTTAATGTATACAGTCAGGAGAGGGCTTTAGTAAATAAGTAAATACAGATGCTTCACAATAAGGTGCTAATCACAGCTACAGTACCACTCAAGAAAAGAGCTTAGACTTTGCCAGATTCTTTGGACACAAAAATTTTTGTTATTAAAGAATGATGGGAGAAGAAACATGTCAAGTAAGAAAGGAACAGCTCATGCTCCAAAGCATACAACATCAAGAGATTTGCAATACTTATTTATAATATTTATAATACACATGCACACAAATATGTTACTGTGGTGCGGTATGGAGAGCGGCACCACGAGATCTTTTTAATGATAAGAGCCTTGACGCAGGGCTTTAGAGGGGGTCAGTGAAATAGAAGTTGTGAGAGTGCTTATGACAGGCACGGGAAGACCTTCCCGTTCGGAGATGGCAAGGGATTATTAATTATGAAACCAGTTAGGGCTTCCTCGTGCTTATCAAGGAATCGACTCGCACCCAGATGTAAACCCGGGAGTGGCGCGTGCTTTGAGCAAGTACCTTGAGCTGCCCGAAAATTAGCTTGAGGCGCTTATTAATGCCACGCATCTCTAAAATTATCAAGCACTCTCGCTTGACCCTCAACTATTTCCTGCACCTTTTCCAAGCCCGCGGGCTCTTTTGGTGGTGCGATTATTCTGTTATGGTGGTGCGGTATGGAGAGCCGCACTACGAGATGTTTTTAATGATCAAAGCCCTGACGCAGGGCATTAGAGGGGGTCAAATGAAATAGAAGGTAGTGAGACTGCTTATAACAGGCACAGGAACACCTTTCCGTTTGGAGATGGCGTGGGATTATTAATTATAAAAACTTAAAAGGAAATCAAAAAGAAAACTGAAAATAAAAATAAACAGAGCTCCGCCCTCTATGCGAGAACGGACGGGGCTCTGAAAAACAAAACAAAACTTATCCTCTTGGGGCCTTCGTCCTTACCAAGGATTTATTGAAGAAAGAGAGTTTGTTTGTGCTTTGCAATCAAACTGTACGCACACTCTGGACTGCTGCGTGTCGCTCTCTCTTTCACTCTCTCTCACTCGTCTGCATTTTAAACAGGCAGGGGCTAGGGATTAGCCTTTGTCTGTCTATCTTTCTTTCTTTCTTTCTTTCTTTCTTTCTTATCTTTCTTTTTTTCTCGCTTTTCTTCGGCCCTGATACCTTTACCGGTGCTACATAATGATCGCACAAAGTGCCGCGGTATCAGGAGGTACCTTTATATAAACACAGTGCCAGGTGCAGCTCGTTCAGGCTGATTGCCTGACGGTGGCGTAGTCTGGCAACTGTGTGTATAAATGGCCGTGCCTTTGCCTGTTCAGAACTCTGCGCGTCTCTGCCCCTCGCGTGAGCTGCATCGTCACAAAATATTCAAAGTTATGAATAAAAGGTTATGAAATAATATTTGTGCAAATACAAATAAAAATATCCTAGTTTTGGATTGGGTGTGTTTCTTAATGGGTATTCTGCATTACACTGCAGTTACACTGCAAAGTTGTTGAAAGCCCAGTTTGGCCTTATCCCCTTTTCCAGGGGGTACCTGATGGCCTCGTAAAGAATCTTATTGATGGTCTCAGGTCTACAATTCCTGTTCTTAATGATGGGAAAGCAAATGAGTATCAATTTTGGAGCAAAGGCACAATCTCCTGGCCAGAAACCCGGGGCTTTTTACAGACTGGATTGACAAAGCATGTGTGTTACTTGAATGTATTTGTTGAATGTATTTAAGTAGGTGAATAATAATAATAATAATAATAATAATAATAACTTATTTTGCAAATATAGTAACTGAAGTTTACAATCATCCGCTTTTTGCAAAACCTGTTTCTGCAGGATTGAATGGCAGCAGTGGCAGTGCTACTCCATAAAAGGAATAGGAAAAAGGAATCAAAAGTGAAACTAATAAGGGAGTCAACTTTGGCTTGTAAAAGGACATTGCACTTATTCTTAAAGGTTAGGCTGTCTGTGTAAATCGGTTTTTATTAAACTACAAATAAAGCACACTTTTTTTCAGCAAACCAATGATGAAAATTTTATATTGTTCTTTTAGAGTCTTATTGAATTGCAGCAAAAACAAAATGGACTGGATTTTTGTAGATTTTAATGTGATCTTTCTCTTATTTCTATAACAGAAAAACACCTGAATAGCACCTATATTAAAATGCTTTTAAAATTAAAATAAGTTTTCTACACAAGAAATAAATCATGTAAAAAATTAAGCTAATTTCAATTCAACATTTACTTTAATTTTCTAAAGTAAATATAAATGCAAGTCATGTCATCAGTACAGTAGTACATACACTTTATAAATATGTACCAATTGGCAGATAACATTTTAATTTATTAAGGGTTTAGAGTTAATGTTGTGAAATGTTATACAAATTGAGCTGAATTGATTTTGGGAATTTAAGAATCTTCTTATTCCATATTAGAAATACATTACTTAATATAAGAAATATTTTAAGATAATAATAATTAAAAAATATATTTAAGGCTGCAGATAATGAATTTATTATTTATTTATATGTAAATAATTTATTTCATTTAAATATAACATTTAACAAAACATTGAAGTATGTAAATGGAATTATTGATAAGTTAGGTCAAGAGTATCATACGTCCTCTACATTAATTTTCTAAGGTGTATGATTTATTGTGATCTACTACACATTAAATACAAACTTAATTTATTTTCAATCCTAAGAGTTTCTGACAGATAACTTTATTAATTTACTGAATCCTCTGAATGTTTTGTTATTAAAGCTTTTTGTAGGTTTAAAATTTATTTATTTATTTATTTATTTATTTGTAAGATGTGTTTAAATAAGATAAAAGCATGAACCACATTTCTGATGCCGTCTTGCACACAGTCTACTGTAAACCTTAATGCACACGCATTAATATATCTTTTAACTAAAGTCCATATAATAATAACAATACCTTGTTATGATTCAAGAGTAAGGTTTAACATATATAAGAGAAACGTTATTCTATCAACCAGTGAAATTTGAATTATCTATATCAGGTATACACTGCGTTCTAAATTATTACGCAAATGATATCTTTCTCTGATTTTCATAATTAGTCAATGTAAATGAGAGTCAGTATAATTTTCTAGTCATCAACTATTAGGGTATAATTTGAATTTTATTGAACAAACCTCCTAATGATAACAATATTTATTTTAAAAATAAAAAACTGAAAACAGGACTGTTCCAAATTATTATGCACAATAGAGTTAAAACATTTTAAAGGTTGTTGTAACGGCTTTCCAATAAGCTGCTGTGTTGGTGATATTAAAGGAAGTTCTTGGACGCGTACAAACAGAGACCATGAAAACGATGTTGATGCAATAATATGTCTTATTTTATTGGTGCTCCATTAACAATCATCATAAATCCACTTGTTAAAAATATTCATCAATGTTTCCAATCCATATCCAATGACACAGTATTACAAACTTGTTGCCTCCACACGCTACTCTGTTGTGCGGTTAAAAACTGTGTGCTTCCCAATTACCAAACACACACCTGGCTCTTACACCGGTGCTCCCATTGTCACAGTGCCACCCAGTGGCCAAAGTAACTTTACAATTAATGGCTCCAACAGTTGTAAAGAACTAAAAATGGGTTTTCGTTGAATTTGCAGCATTGGGAGGTCATATTTACTGAAATTAAAAACTATTTCAATCAAAAACATCCTAGCAGGGCATGTTACATCTTAACGTAGGACCCCTTCTTTGATATCACCTTCACAATTCTTGCATCCATTGAATTTGTGAGTTTTTGGACAGTTTTTGCTTAAATTTCTTTGTGGGATGTCAGAATAGCCTCTCAGAGCTGCTGTTTTGAATCAAACTGCCTCCCACCCTCATAGATCTTTTGAGGATTCTCCAAAGGTTCTCAATGGGGTTGAGGTCAGGGGAGGATGGTGGCCATTTCTCATCTTTTATGCCCAAAGCAGCCAATGACACAGAGGTATTCTTTGCAGCATGAGATGGTGCATTGTCGTGCATAAAGATGATTTTGCTACGGAAGGCACAGTTCTTCTTTTTGTACCATAGAAGAAAGTGGTCAGTCAACATACTTTGCAGAGGTCATTTTTACACCTTCAGGGACCCTACAGGGGGCTACCAGCACTGTCCCCATGATTCTGGCCCAAAACATGACTCCAGCACCTCCTTGTTGACATCGCAGCCTTGTTGGGACATGGTGGCCAGCCACCAACCATCCATTACTCCATTCATCTGCACCATCCAGGGTTGCACGACACTCGTCAGTAAACAATACTGTTTGAGAATTAGTCTTCATGTATGCCTGGGCCCACTGCAACCATTTCTGCGAGCATTATTTAGGGGTGGCCAAATAGTAGGTTAATGCACAACTGCAAGCCTCTAAAGCCTCTTTTTCTTTTTCATATCGCCTGTAACCTGTGGCCTGCTTAATAATGTGGAACAACCTTCTTCAGTACTTTTTCTTTAATTGGGCTCATCTGGCAAACTAATTATCACAGGTGTCTGAGATAATTTCAGTGATCCAAAGAGCTCTAAGATACAATACCATCCATGAGTTTAATTTAAAAACTAAACATTTAATTATGACACTTACATCCAATTTGCATAATAATTTGGAACACAGTGTAAAAGTTATGACCAATTCTGCATTATTGTCAGTATAACCCTGAAAAAATTGCATGTGTTTGACTTCATTTAACATTGATTGAATAAAATATGAAAAATGCATGCTATCAACTGGTTTAAGCCATCTGTTGTATACATGCATTCAGCTACATGCAGGCATATACTGTACCTAGAAGAAACTGTGCTGGACCTAAAGCAGTTTCTCTCTCCCTTTCCTTTTGGCCAGGCAGTGTATTTACTTAATTTTTATATGTATGTAGTAGAACTTTACAAATATTTATTTGTTAGATTTAATTTACATTTCTTTTATTTAAAATATGTTAAAATGTATTTGTTTTTAATCATAGTTTGATCATCATTCTTAACTATAATCAGCATAACATTATTAGTGTTTTTTTTTTTTTTGTTATACGGTATATTTAGCAATTTAATAAACTTAATGTCTCAATGTTGTCATAAGCTGTAAGGGTTAATGCCTAGAGGGCGCCTAATGCCCGAACATGTTTTGGATTTTCGGTTGTAGTTTGTTTAATGTGAACTTCATTGCCCATGGTGCACCTCGGTCAGGTGAGCGGCTCATTAGGCTCATTAGAATAAAAAGCCTGTTTAAGTTGATGTAGGTGTCTAGCATTAGTTATCGTTATGTTTTTCGCTGATGGGTGGTTTCTAGTAAAATGTTATATTAAAAATTTCTAAGTGCTCTTCGAAAAGAGCTTTCGTTTTGCTTTTGCTTTAATAAATCAATAAAAAGACTAATCTGAAGTCCGTGTCTCAGCCTCTGCGGTTATGCCACACAACCACACACATCCGAAACGTGACATAAGCCTAGAGCAGTCAAGTTTCAGCTGGGGAGCAAAATAAATTACTATAAACAATTAAATTTCACAGTTGCCCAATGTAAATTAAGTAATCAACTAGCAACAAACATTTGTGTTGCTCAATCCATTATTTTTCTTTCAAGTTCTCTTAAGTTGTCTGTCTGTTTTTTTAAGGTAATACTCCTAGGTAAGATGGATATATAAGTGTTATATATGAAGCATGACGTTACACATTTTGATGTACAATAATACTGAACCTACCTTCATATATCTTTACCGTATTAAAGGATTACTTTAAAAGTATGGCTTACACAATTACACATCACTTCAAATCATCAACAATAATTCATATTTTACCTTGAGCATATTCTTGGACAACTATGGAACTACTCCAAGCTATAAAATCCATCAAGCTGGATGCATTAGTTTTCTACTCATTTTATTACAATTTATGCCCTGTCTACAGCTGTTTTGTTTGATTGGTGAAGTTAATATTTAATTAATTCAGGGTGAATTAACTACTACAAATTAACAAAAAAAAAACTTGATTGACAAAAAACAAAGTCTATTTCCACTATGCCTGACAGATCGTACCATCTTCATAACATTCATAAACAGTTTATTCATGTTTTTTTACACTACACAGTATTATAGGTACTACTTGACCAGCCTTTTATATTGTGCAACAGTTTCTTGCATTCCTTTAAGCTTCAATGGCAATGAATTAGTTCACCTAAAAGTATTTCTTTTATGCTGCTAATTCCTTGAAGTTGATACCAAGTTTTTTTTAACATGCATATGGATTTGTGTCATTAGATGTTGAGTCGTTTACTACTGTACCACTGAAGAAAACAATCGAGATTATCTTAAGGAGGAGCTCTCGTTCTTATCTTTTCGAATGAAAAGAAAGATACAACTAAACAAAATCTGAGTCACAGGTAGGAAAACATAAAATGTCACATGCTTTTCTCTATCATCAGACAACTTTTGGGCCACACCCCTGCTGTCACACCACTGGGGTTTCTGTTTAACATAATGATTGAAGATCATTAGATTGAAACAGATTGAAACTTTTTAACATCACACTGTTATGTTGTGGTTGTATCAGGTGTAATGAGGAGTTCAATGATTCTATTGTGTTCTAAATTAATTGAGATGGACAGTCACAATTTGAGACCCTTTTAGGGCCCTATGCTAAAATTTACAGGGGGCCTCTGCAACAAGCATTAATAACAACTAACCACAAATACTGTATTATAACTGTAAAAAAGTGAAATGTAAACATTTTTGGCTCCAAATTTCACATTAATAATATATATTTATAAAGAACATTAACTTTGCAAAATTTTTTACATTGCCACTGCTGTGGTTTAAGGTTTGTCAGGTCTCAGGGGGCCTCCTCCTGGCCTGGGGACCGAAGCATTTTACCTCTGGACTTGGATTGTGGAATGTTGTAGTTGGAACCTGAGTGCTTGTTTATCCTCTTTTTTTCTTTTCAGGAAAAATCCTCCCTTTCTTTCAGCACCCGCTTAAACAAATGTTTTTTCTTTTATTTTCAACTCATGTTTATCTTTTATCTTACACATTTTATTTTTAACAAATAATTCCTTTAACCAATGTTTTTTTTTCTTTTAACACATATTTCCTCTTTTCTGTTCTGCTCTTTTAACATGGTCTCTCTTTTCTTTTCAACACATTCTACCTTCTGGGCTCAAATTTTCTCATTTGTTTTAACACATTTTTTTTCTTTTATAATCTAATCTTCCATTTTTATTATTAAAACCTAGCATGAAGTCACTGCCTTGCCTAAGGCAGAACCATTGTTGGCATAAAGAGTGACGCATTTAGCAGGCCTAAATATTTTAGATAAAATCGCATTTGCCAAAATGCCATGCGCTTCGCCTGATTGCCTCTAAATGTATGTACAAGATACGTTTACAACAAACCAAACAAGATTATTGAGCTAAACCTTCTAGACAAATTTTCCTAATATTTAAATTTTTGAAACATAGTTTATTGCAAATAAGTTTCTTTAGGGCATTATTTGTTAATAGCGATGGTTGGGTGTTTCTTAAATCTCAGTTTTACAACTTTATTAATATTTACAGCAATTTTATACCCACTCATTAATTAATCAAATTATTAAAAAAAAGACATATAATTAATATTCTCTTCCTGTCATGTCCTGCATTATGAAACAGGCGAACGCAGATGCAGGGTGAAGTACACAGATTTATTGATTGTTCAGTTCTAAAGAAAAAGGAAGAAAAGAAAATACAACACATGCTGGTCGTTTCACCAGGCTGGGTCTGCAGGCGAGTTCACATATGAAAGGGAAACTAGGAATAACTCAAATCTTACATGAAACAAACACAAGGGCTAATATTCTCTCAGCCTTGATGTTGACCTTTAAGAAGGTTCTCCAAAAACGTGCCCACCTACGCCTGAAGACACTGCTCAGCCCTGGGGAGAAGAAACACACACACACACACACACACACACACAATGGCGTTAGTCACACAACACATGAGATTGCACAACGGTGACCAGATAAAGTGGTAAGGGTTCGGCTGGGTTAAATAGTGCGACACACGAGGTAGACACAGATGACTTCAATTTGGTGTTGGTAGAACTTCATGGGGAACAATTACACATGTAGACACATTAGGTAGAGACAAAGCAGCTGAGGTTTGCTACTTTGCTAATAGTTTCTTTTTTCATGTTTCATGAACTAAAGACTGATTGGATATACAGCTGGTTTTCAAAACCTTTTAGGTTTTAAATGACTTTTACGGGTTTATTTACTTCTTACACAGATGTCCATGTGGCTCTATTAAAGGCTAACGGAAGATCTAAAAATAATCTAATTGAATGGTACAAATTAAGGAAAATCTGAATCGGAGTCCTTTGTGATATCCGGCGGCTGGGCGGCTTTCCCCGGCTGGGAACAGGGACTGTGACGTGTACTTTCTTTCTGGCTGGCAGGGTCACAACAATCTGGCTCCGTGTGAGAGTAAAAGAGGTGCAAGAGCTCCGGCAGTAAGCTTGCAGCTGTCCGTGCTGCGGACATCAAAGGCACCTTACACTCACCTCTTTAAAGTCCCGGAGGCTTGTTCCATTGCCCCATGTGCATTCTGCTCTTCTGCGCTTTAGCGTGCGCGCCGCACACTATGCTTTGTAGACCAACAGACCCCAAGCTACACTCCCTGCTGTGTTATATAGCTCAGGGAGAAGCCCGGGATCATTAACGGAGATAGCTCACCAGCCCTGCCTATTTCCGTGGCCCCGTCCCTTCGCACACCTGCAGAAGGAGAAGCCACCTACCTAGTGAGTGAGGAGTGAGAAGCGATATTAGATTTGGGCACAAGCCCATTACAGACGCACGCTGTGACACTACCCCTCCCTCAGCTCTGAGCTCACGGTCGCCACTGGCACTGCCAAGTAAGACCCCAGCCTCATTCGGGACCCAACCCAAGGTCCGTGCCAGGTACCCCCGTACCCGCATTCAGACCCCGAGCTACACTCCCCTCTCCGCATGTTTTATAGCGCTGGGAGAAGCCCAGGATAATTAACAGAGATACCTGACCAGCCGTGCCTATTCCCTGAACATGTGTTTCAATGGAAATATTCGACCTGTAAAAACCCAGATAAAGTTCAATAACAGAGCTTCTCAAATTCAAATAAAAATTTTATTTGTCACATACGCAGTCATACACAGTACGAAATGTAGTGAAATGCTTATACGACTGCCAGTGACCCTAAAAGAGAATTAAAGTTTACAATAAGAAATAAATATGATTAAAAGAAATATGATAGAAAAATTAAATAGAAAAATTAAATTAAACTCGGAAAAATATAACTAAAAATAAAAATAGAAATATGCTAGGAAAAATAGAACTAAAAATAAAAATAGAAATATGATGTACATAAAAATAGAAATATACTGTACAAATTGAAATATACTGTACTGAGAAATATACTGTACAAATTGAAATATACTGTACTGGGTGTGCAAATATGCATAGAACAAAGTGTCTTTGTGCAAAGGTTATTAAAGTGACTTTGTGCACTGGTCCAGGATGTAAACGTAAAAACATGTAGTGTAGTTGTGAAGGTAGGTGTGCAAAGTTATTAAAGTGTCTTTGTGCAATGGTCCAGGATGTAAACGTACGACATGTAGTGTAGATATGAAGGAAGGTGTGCGTGTAATTGTCCATAGTGTCTATGGATGTAAAAAGATTGATTGATTGATTACTTATGAAAAGATTGTGTTAGTTCTGTATAGTGGTGTGGTTGAGAGACCTTATCGCCTGCGAGAAGAAGCTCCTCCTCAGTCTCTCTGTGTTGGCCTTCAGGGAGCGGAATCGCTTCCCAGACCTCAACAGAGTAAACAGTCCGTTGTTGGTGTGGCTGAGGTCCTTCATGATCTTCCTGGCCTTGGTCAAGCACCGCTTGCTGTAGATCGAGTGCAGGTCAGGGAGCTCGATGCGGATGATGCGCTCAGTTGATCACACCACCCTCTGTAGAGCTCGTCTGTCCTGCATGGTGCTGTTCCCGAACCAGGTTGTGATATTTCCCGTCAGGATGCTCTCTATGGTGCAGGAGTAGAAATTCCTGAGCACCTTGGAGGGCAGTCTAAAGTCTCTCAAGCGTCTGAGGTGGTAGAGACGCTGCCGGGCCTTTTTTACCACGGTGTTGATGTGACAGGACCATGCCAGGTCCTGCGTGATGTGAACACCGAGGTATCTGAAGCTGTCCACTCTCTCCACTGGGCTCCTGTTGATGACGGGGGTCTGGTAGTTCCTCACCTGCTTTGTACAGTACTAAAGTCCACTATCAGCTCCTTTGTCTTACTGACGTTCAGGAGGAGATTGTTCCTCTGGCACCAGTTCTCCAGATTTCCAACCTCCTCCAGGTAGGCCGTCTCATCGTTGTTCGTGATCAGGCCCACCACAACAGTGTCGTCAGCAAACTTGATGATGGTGGTGGAGTTGGTAGTCGCCACGCAGTCGTGGGTGTACAGAGAGTACAGCAGGGGGCTCAGAACACAACCCTGGGGGGCTCCAGTGCTGAGAGTGAGGGAGGCTGGGACATGTCCGCCCATCCTTACTGCCTGTGGTCTGCCAGTCAGAAAATTGGAGATCCATTGACACATGGAGTCCCAGGTGCTCCAGCTTGGTGGTAAGTGTGGAGGGAATTATGGTATTAAATGCAGAGCTGTAGTCGATGAAGAGCATTTTCACATAATTCCCCCTCCGAGTGTCCAGGTGAGTGAGAGATGTATAGAGGAGATGAGAGATTGCATCGTCCGTGGAACGGTTTGGGCGGTATGCAAACTGTAGTGGGTCCAGTGTGTCTGGTAGTGAAGAAATGATGAAGTCTCTGACCAGGCGTTCAAAGCACTTCATCACTACTGAGGTGAGAGCTACAGGGCGATAGTCATTAAGAGAAGCAGGTTGAGGTTTCTTTGGGACAGGAACAATAATGGACTCTTTGAAGCATGTGGGGATCACCGACTGAGATAAAGAGATGTTGAATATCTCAGTGAACACAGGTGCTAGCTGGTCTGCGCAGGCTCTGAGAATACAACCTGAGATGCCGTCTGGTCCTGCTGCTTTCCTGGTGTTCACTCTCTTGAAGGCTCTCCTCACGTCATGCTCGGTGATGATGAACGCACTTCCGGTGCTGGCAGTGTCTTCCTGTCTGCAGCCGTTAGCGCCGCTAGCATTAGCATCGCTAGCGTCTTTAGCTGCAGCCTTGAAGCGAGCATAGAAAGTGTTCAGCTCGTCTGCCAGAGACACGTCTGCGTTCATCATACCGGATGTTGGTGCTTTATAATTCGTTATTGTCCTTAGTCCCTGCCACAGACTCCTAGATTCACTCTGTTGGAGTTGTGACTCTAGTTTTCTCCCGTAGCGCTGCTTCGCCTCTTTCACCGCCTTCCGGACGCTGTATCTGAGCTGTTTCTGAACATGTCCCAGTCCGGTCATCGAGTGCGTCCTGTAACGCGGCCACCGATTGGTCCGTCCAGCGCGCGACCTCCCTCTGAACCGGAACTTCCTGTTTCAGCCTTTGTTTGTATTTTGGCATGAGGAAGATGGCGGCGTTGTTGGATTTACCAAATGGAGGGCGAGATTGTGCCTTGTAGCCGTCCTTGACAGTTGTATAACAATTTCTATTGGTTGAAATTGACTATTGACACAGCAATTCAGTGGGAGAGACTGAAGATGTCAACTCTGGAGGGTTATACAATACTGGTAGTGGAAGTAAGGTACCACTAAGAGGTGAAGAGGATAAAGTTGGACCATTGTATATGGGATTTGAGGTAGACCTGAAGAGACTGCATTGTTGTTTGCGTGTGTGCAAGCACTTTTTTAAGAGAAAGTGAAACTAAAAAGTGTCTTATTACTCACCAGAAGGATGGCAGAGTTAGACACAAGTGCCATCCCTCCGTGTAAAAAATTATCTCGCTGAGGGCGATCTCTACGCTTTCTGTTTTCAGTGTTTGGGAAAAGAGCACACTATCCTCGGGCTTCAGGGTAAGTACCACGATTTTTCGTCTTTAAAACGAAACTGCGAGCCGCGACGCATTTCTTGCGTGCATATCTGGCGGAAGTGCATGAGACGGAATCATCCTTTTCTCTTGCTCTCTCGCTGGATCATAAGCTTTTCCTGTCCACTTCTCAAGCGCGCTCCGGCGCTTCATGTGAAGGGACAAAAGAAACTTTCTCTCTCGTTTCCACAGAGATGGAAACTTTCAT